>NW_013669269.1:0-15728 GCF_000517525.1 Limulus polyphemus
TAGAAGCAGCTGCTGATCTTGATTCTTTGAAAGAGAAATTGGTAGAATCACGTGAAAAGTCCTGTCAAGAAGCGCTTAAAGTGGGCAAGAATCAATGTGAAACATGGGGATTGACCATTGAAAGAAGAAAAATACGTCATAAACGAATGCCAGGTGAAAATGCAGCTGACGCTGGATTGACTGCTGAACATGAAATTTATCGCATCATGAAGGATGTTATTCATCGCTTGATTACAGAAATAACAGGAAGATTTTCTTACTTACTAGATTTAGATTCACGGTTTGGATGTCTACTAGAAATATTGTTTCTGGAGATTTCGAAGACGGAAAACTGCAAGAAAAATGTTCTGACTTAGCAAAGAGCTATCCAGGTGATATTGATGGACCAGAATTGTACAGAGAAATTAAAGACTGTAAGATGTTGATAAGTAAAAGAACACAGACCGACTTTCCTGAACCAATGGTTGCAACTGATTTGCTAACATTTATAATTTCATATGGTGAAGATGTTTTCCCAAACTTAAGGATTGCTTTGCAGATTTTGTTAACAATTGGGGTTTCTATTTCTAGTCGTGAAAGGTCCTTCAGCAAGCTGAAATTAATTCTTAGTTACTTGAGAACCTCAATGACTCAAGAACGACTTAGTAACTTGGCAATGTTAAGTATTGAAAAAGACGTACTTGATACCTTACATTTTGATAGTTTAATTAATGCATTTGCAGCAGCAAAAGCACGAAAGGTTCATATAATGTAACCATGAATACCAGAATGCTACCTGTACAAGATCTAGTTAAGTATATGTACAGTTTTGTAAACTAATAAAATTTGTTATTTGTAAACTTTAAGTAGTATTTTATCAATGTGTTTTATAATCCATGTACACCACAAGTGACTGGCTTCTCATATAAAACATAAGTTTCAACACTAGGGATATAACAGAAATTTATTCTGCATGCTTGAAAGATTACTCTAGCTATGTGACTTTGAACAATACTAGATGACATAAATATCAAAATGGTTTACAAATTATTTAAGTACATCTAGTAGGCTATACTTCATTAGTTCCAGGTTTACAGTTGTGATATCTTGAAATTATATATTGTGACTTTATTTTAGCCTGTGTAAGATAATTAATTCTTTATGTTATTGTCATTAAGTGGGTAATGAGTCACAAAAAAATATAATCAAAACATTTCAGAGGTAGGGCGCCAAATGTGTCTTTGCCCCCGGGTGCTGAAAACACTTGCTACGCCACTGTAGAGAGAGAGAGAGAGAGAAAGAAAGAGCTAAAGATCCATACACGTAATCTCTCTTTAGAGCATAGACGCACTTGCCCTTGTTTTGTTTTAGAATATTATGTTTATTTGTCAGTTTTTTCGGGGTTTTAAAAATGAAGGTTGTTGTAGCGCACATTCTGCGTTTCAAAGCTTTTTCCAGGAATTCAGAGAGATAAACAGACACATACTCTGTAACTTGATGTTATTTGAGCCTCCAGTTATCGAGCCTTACTCTAGCTTGCTCTGTGGTAAATCCATACCTCAGGTGATATCACACTAGTATGCAAAAAAGGCAGTTTTAGTGATTTGTTTTCGTGTAAAAGTGACAATATTCAGTGTGAAGACAAAAACAACATGAACACTTTATTGGTGCAATTTTAGATGAAGATATGAGCTGGTCGTAAAAGTGTCAGGACTACTGAATTAGAATAGAAGCAAGCCTTACTTACTGAAAATAAAATTTAATTGAATAAAGATAAAAACTGTGTTTCTTTCTAAATTAAAATTGATTTAATGAAGTAAAAAAATAAAGGATGGTCTATACAGTTGGCAAGATGAATACTAACGCCAGACAAAAAAAAACGCAACCAAAACTGGGATGATTGAAAAGTTACAATCTAAGCTACGAACATTAGTTACATTACAATTATTATATATTTAGATCTATTAATTTTTTTAAATGAGGATTTTTTAGCATGTTTAAATTTATTGCATTAGGTTCTTCCAAACTTGGCAAACATTTTTTTGTACTTTTATATATCTATGAATCACATTTATTTCATAAATATGCCCAGCAAAGTGTTTACCAGGAACATCCTTATATATATGTAAGACTCTGTGTAATATGTAATTAATTGCCATCCAAGCACTTTATTCTTTCATATACTGGTACAGATATGTTTATGACACTTTTACTGGTTTCACTTCTACCGAACACATACATACTTTCTTTGAACACTTAAACTCCTTTCGCCCTGACATTATATTCACCATTGAACAGGAAAATAACAAGTAGTTATCTTTTCTTAACTTCGAAATTAATAGCTTTGACACTGTGCAAAACAAAAATTTACCGAAAATTCATTCACACAAGCCTTTACATGCCCTGGAATTTGGCCCATGAATCCAAACAAAAAATTAATATACTATAAAACCTTATAAACACAGTTTCAAGACTTTGCTCAACTGACTAAGTTGAAGAAGAAATCAACTTTATAAAGCAATCCTACATTCACACCAACAAATTTCCACCAACTGTTGTCGAAAATTTTTCAAACAATCTTCAGAAGAAAAAACACTTCAAAACTCAAATCACAAACAAAAACTGATAATAATGCACAAACAACATAATATTACACTGTAATTTACCATGCATCCTTGAAATGAGTTCAAAGATAATTTACAGTTGGAGAAAACTAAGTTTCCATTAAATATAAAATTCTTGTCGATTTCAAATTCACCCCAAAACCCAGACCTAAACTACAAAACTACTAAATTACAAAAAAAATATATATATATATATATATATATATATATAGAATCACACAATACCAACGTCATCTATAAAACAATGTGCAATAACTGTCCAGAATTGTAAATCGGAAGATAATTGGAAATCAGATTCACCGAACATAATAAAAATCCTCCCACGTTTACCACCATTACAACTCCAAAAATCACTGTATATCTATACAAAACACCGTAATTTTAAACAAAGAACCACACATCAAGAAGAGCAAAATAAGAGAAGCTATTTTAATCGAACAATATCGCCCTAACGTAAACAAATACCCCGTGGTACCAAGATACCTTTATCAAGCTGTTAAGCAATCTTCAGTCATGTGACTTCTTTGTTCCATACTCTCTCTACATATTCCTGTTTGTGTAAACTACTTCTTTCTCACTTCTAATGTCAAAGCCTGGATGTTTGATACTTTTACCTCCTTAACAAGAGCGGCCTTGCTTTGCGTGCCTTACCTCGACGTCATAACCTCTGCAATCATATTAATAATCCTCCAATGTTTATTTTAATCGTTAGGCCTCTAAACTAAAAACAAATATATGTGTTCATATATGTAAATATATTTTATTTTGCATAATTGTAACATTGGTTTCATAAAAATCTCCCATGAGTGGGGCGAAGGGGAATACTAAATATCCCTGAACACCCTAGTTGAGGAAAGTTTCTTTCCCTTTAAAATTAAATATCTGCCACGAATAAAATAAAATAAAATACTACTTTGTACCTGATGATGACATAAGCTTGTAGAAATGTACATTTGTAATAAAGTTTCTTTCACTACCCATTCAAGCCGCCTCCAAACTTTATTAGCTGGAGATTGGTTTCATTAATGCCTCCTTTAAAAAGTGTGCAAACATTTATTCTATTAACAATAAATTCAGTAGATTGTATGGAAATTATATTAAAAAGTAGCCCTTCTGGCCACAAATATTGACAATACAGAAATGCCATGATTTCTAAAGTAGCTATATAATAGATCCACAACTGCGCAAATTCCACTGCATTAAAATTATGTTGCATTTATAGAAAACATGCATTAAAAACACTTCTACTAGTTCACTGAAAATGTTGTAAATGAACAAGGAAAATGTTTGACAAGTACTGTATACATTTTTTGTTGATTGAGGAAAATATTTTGAAAAAGTCTTATCTAACGACAGGAGAGGGCGAATACTCATTTAAGCGCTGTGCATGTTAGTTCTTGTAGGTTCGAATTGTTAGTGTTAGATATTAAGCTTAATTTATGGGAATTAGAATAGCGTTAGTGAAATAACTAATTTAGCGATAAGCCCCTTCAATAAAATTTTTATGTATATATATTTGCTACCTAAAACTTAATATATTCGTTAAGTGGATATGGCTTCTACTAAGTTGCTCAATGATCGGTTGGCCCTTGTTACTGGAGGAGGTAGTGGAATTGGCAGAGCAGTGTGCCAAGCTCTTGCTCGTGAAGGGGCAAAAATTGTAGTAGCTGACATAAACGAAAATGCAGCAAGATCAACTTTACAGTCACTTCCTCAAGGTCAGTTTTGTGCATACATCTAAGAACATAAAGATAATAATTTATAAAAATTATTTATAATTTTAACGTTCATCAAAATTTTGATTTTCGGACTCCCATCACTCTGCTAGTGCTAGGTTTGTAGACTACTACTACTAGTTGTAACTTGTAGTTGTACTTGTTCACTCTGTCGTATAAAACTAAGTATAATGTAAATACAGGCCTCCCAGCGGCCCTTAAAAACCAGTAAAACCTGTTTTTCACAAGTTTAACTGTTAAAACTTGTATAATTGTTCAAAGTTTAGTGCTTCAGCCTATAAAAAATGTACTGAGGTGATCGAGTAATTAAATAATATTTTTAATGCTCCCCATCCTCCAGTATTTGTTGTTTTCCTAGCCCTAGGTAGTTGTCAATTATCCTAAATGGTTGCATAAATCAGTAAGGAAAGATCTCAAAGACATTTCTCATAATATCTCTTAATATGAGCATTACCCTCACCCCCCACTTTTGCACTTAACGCAGATACTGAGATAGCCCTCGTGAATCATTGCGCGAAATTCAAAACAAACCAATCAAACAAATATTCTTGCACCTATGCCTTTGTAAAATGTGCTTTTTGGAAAGGGAGGGGAATGGAGAAAATCATTTTGGGAATCAATAGTAATTTAGTATACAAATTATAAAACAAATATATATTTACATATATATATATATATATATATATAAGTTGTAGTTATGTGTACTAAGCCTAAGGATTATTTTAAAATACTGTCAAAGTAACTTATTAAAAACAGAATGATCAAATTGTTTGTAGCCTAGCTACAGCTAGGTAAAGACACTTTGAAGATCATATTATATACTGTTGTACACAAGTGTTTGTGGACTTTGACAATATTTCACTATCTGCATATAATGAATCAACATATGTTATACTAACATTTAAAAACTTTTAGTATATTGATAACTGACATTTTTGTAAGTTGTGCATAAATCACTAATGAGAGATTGATAATTCAAATAACATATGTTTGATGATAAGTTAAATGCTAATCTAAAAGGAACTCTTCTTATTGCACAAACTGCAATTCACATGATTTAATGCTGTTCATTTTTCTCATTTTATCAAGAATGGAAATATATGTATTGCTTAATATTAAAAATCTCTTTACTTTATTGAATTTTAGGGGAAGAAAATTCATATATCATGGAGATAGTGGATGTAAGCCAGTCTCAAAGTGTGAATAATTTATTTACATCCATCAACCAGAGGCTTTGTCAAGTACCTGACATTGTTGTAAATAGTGCAGGAATTACTCATGATGGATTAATGAATGAAATGACAGAGCAAATGTTTGATGATGTGTTAAATGTTAATCTAAAAGGTACCTTTCTCATCACACAAGCTGCTTGTCGATTGATGATTGCACACAAAATAAAGATTGGTTCAATAATCAACATTTCCAGCATCATTGGAAAAGTTGGAAACATTGGCCAGTGTAATTATGCAGCATCCAAAGCTGGTGTTGTTGGGTTAACTAAGAGTGTTGCAAAAGAGATGGCCAAATATGGAATTAGGTGCAATGCCATAATGCCAGGCTTTATTGATACTCCCATGGTTGTGACTGTTCCAGAAAAGGTAATGACTCACTTCAAAAAGTTGACACCAATGGGAAAATTTGGAAAACCCGATGATGTTGCAGAAGCTTCTTTATTTTTAGCATCTAGCAAAAGTAACTACATAACAGGCGAGGTAATAGAAGTCACTGGGGGCCTTTTCATGTAGCAAAAGTTTCAGTATGGTAATCACGTGCATGTAATAATCTGATTATGTAGCTTCAATATTTTTTTCCCATGCAATCCCACAGTTCCTGAAAGATACATTATTATGAATGTAGAAACTACCTGTCTACAGTGTTTGTAAAATAATCTGTAAGATAGCACTTTACATAAAGATGTACTAGATGATCCGAAACTTAAGCATTTTAGAATGTAATTAAAAAAAACTTTTGTTTCACTTGTTAAAGTTTCAACATGAAACTTTTACCATCTGCCAGTAAAATATGAGATTAAAAATAATGTTATCTTGTAATATGCAATAAAACAGTATTGTGAGCTGTGACTAAAACTTACATTTTTCACTAATCTGTTTATAGGACCATTATATCTCGTGCAGTAATTAGTGTTTGAATATATATATATATGAAGTGTTTTAATATAAATTGCATGTATATATTTTTTTAATAACCAGAATTGCACATACAGTTTACATGCATCACTTTTATACTATGTTTGTGAATACTGAACATACAGCTTTTATGTCTATCATTATAGGATAGTATAATATGTTATTTTTATCCCTTTATATCTGTCTATCTTGGTATTGGTACATTAAAGTATTCTGAAAATCTTGGGGACACATTGTCCTTCTTCTGTGGAAAATAAAATATTATTCAAATGAAATGTCCATACTTCCACTTCCTGTCTGATTTTCATGTTTAAGTTTTACCTATTTTATAATTTGATTTCTCTTTAAAATATAACTATGAATCAGAATTGTAACATATGTGTCACATATGTTCCCATGGTTTCTACATGAATTGTACATTTATCAATAAAGTAAACTTTTCTTTAAGTTGCTAGAAATATTACTTTTTTCTTCCTTGAATAATGGAAACTGACTTTGTACTTTTTTAAATGTTTTTTCTAAAATATTAAATTTGGTTTACTTTATCTCAGTAGTGGATACAGAGGGTTGAGTATATTATATTAAAACAATCTGGAGCTTCACTATGTTGTTACATTCTATGTTGCCATGTCCAATCTTATTCAATCTCATAGTTATGCATTTTTCTAATAGCCCTGCAGCATAGTTTTCATTGCAAAAGACACTATAATATGGCTGTCATGTTCAAAGCATACTACTGCTCCCTGCTAACTATCCATAATTCATTTAATGTACAAGGACTGTGGTTTCCCAGTGCCCATTTCAACAGACTGATTGCACAGGAAGCCATACACACTGCATCCGATAGCTTGAATGGTATGTCTTCATATGGAATAGCACAAATATATTTCATTCTCCAGTTGCTTGAGGTTTATGATGGTTAAACAAGGGGTATGAATGGAAATTTTCCTTAATTAACCTGTATCCTCTTGGCCTTGTTACCATACAAAGCCACTATTTTTGTGTGGCACAAAGGGTCCAGAACATTGAAAGAAAGTAAGCAGAACTCATCTTGAAACTTTGTATCCAATAATGATCATAAACTCCTTCTAAAATGTTCTATGACATTCTATATACTACTTTAAACATTTTTTTCATCAATTGACTGGTATGAAATGGCACAGGACTTCTTACGTTATCAAGGTACAAATATATTTTGTTGAGTGTCAACCAGTGTTCTCTCTAATTTTTCAATTCATGTGTGGAATGTGCAGATGTGTGCTACCAGTTTTTGTTTTTTTTTTTGGGGGGGGGGGTATTTTTAAACCATTGACCCTGTTTGATCATTAGGCCACTTTGCAATGCTACTTGTTGGTTATTTGGGCTTTTGGTCTATCGACTGCCAAGATCATCAAGGCTGTCAATGTGTTGAGACTCCTCACCATTACTGAGGATGCGTGCAGCACGTGATTGGTTGTTGTGCAGCTGCACAGCTTAGAGGTAACACTGGTGTCAACACTTACACACTACTGTCATTTTTCCTCATCTAGGTATTGTTTGTATAGCTTTTACAGGTGGTCTTCCTTTCCTGAATATTTCATGGAAACAACTTATGTACATGTGACTTTTCCAAATGGGAATCCCTCCTTATTATATTAAATACTGTTGCCTGGGGCATATGGGCAATTATTTGCCACTGATCTTTATGTTTGTGGATTCTCACCTGTTTCAAGATGCTGCACTTTGCTTACTATAGCTGTTGGTAAGATTTTATTGCAGGTCTCTTTCTAGATGGTCCTGGAGCCCCAAGTTGAACCATATTCTTTTGTTTTCCAATGCCTTTAAGTACAACGGATGCCCCTGCTTTGGAATTTCTAAATCCACAATTTAAACATATATTAATGATCTGTGTTTATGAATATTTTTTATCAAAAAGAGCTGTTCCTAAAAGCAATAAGGCTTTGGTGTTGTCACGCTATATTTGAAATGCTAAAAAATGTCCAAATGTAGTTCTGTTACATGCAGTTCCAAAGATAATTTATATCATCTGTAGTTTTTATGCACCTTGCTAACTGATGTATTCAAAATAATTTTCCTATAACATACTAAACTCTTAATTTGTTATAACATAAATCTGTTAAAACATTTTATAACCATTGTCAAATGCAATGAAATACCTGTGATGTTGTTGAATATAGATGTCTGTATAACAAAGTTTGATCTAGAAATCTAGCACACAACTGATAAAATTGAAAAAAAAAACAATTTTCTCCTGTCTATTATGAAAAAAAAGTTCAATTTATAAATGCTATGTTGTTCTAGGTATTGTTGGGTGCTAGGTAAATTAATAAAGAAATACAGAACACAAAGTGTCATACATCTGTCCCATTGTTGATTTTGTATACCAACATACATATAGTGAGTTTTGAACATATTTAATGGGAAATAGGCCTACTTAAAGTAAATAATACACTATGTAAAAAAATTGCATTTGCTATATTTAAATGTATGTACAAGTTTATAAAAATAGACACTGTTGATTGTTAGACAATTATGACATAGTTGTTACACATCCATATTGATTTATAAAGGTGACGTATAGTTTTCAAAATTCGTTCAACACCCTTTAAGGAAAATGGTGTGACTTGATTTTCTGTTAAGAGAAAGCCTTCCTAAACATTTCCATGTACAGGGTGGTGCAAAAGTCATATGTCATAAGTATTTTGAATAACAAAAAGAAAAAGTAATTGCATTTTTTTTATTCAAATTCCCTATGGGGGACAAATTTTTCTGCTTCTCTGTATGTTGTAAATCAAAGTGTGATATCAGTTGTTTTTATTTCTGTGATACTTTGTTTCAGGGCACTATACACTCCCAGCCAAGATGTGTTGATGCAAAATCAGAAATACCACTCATTTTTATATTAGTTATGACTTAAACACCTTATAGATTTCAAAATTTTCAGCACTAAATTTTCCAATACTATTTTTCACATATGAAGAGTTAGACACCTATATTATCAACCAGTAAAAAAACTGCTAATAAAATATTGTATGCAAATCTATTTTCACCTCACAACTTCATAGGAGACCTTAAAAAATATAGGCAAATTGTTATTTACTATAATTCTCATGGCCTGGTGGTTAGGGCACTCTACTTGTAATCTAAGGGTCATAGGTTTGAATCCCCATTGCCAAAGATACTTCCCTTTCAGCTGTAAGGGCTTTATAATGTGACAGTCAATCCCACTATTTGTTGGTAAAAGAGTAGCCCAAGAGTTGGCAGTGGGTGGTGTTGACTAACTGCCTTCCCTCTATCACTGCTAAATGTTCAAGATAAACATATTCCTTATAGAAAGGAAAGAGTGGCTGTATATAAAAAAAAAAACAGGTTGGCTCACCAAGTGTATAAGGGGTAAAAATGAAAGAAAAGCATCACAAATTTAAATTGACTGATATGATGGGTGATTTAAAAGATCAAGAAAGTTTGTCAAACAGGAAGTTAGGATATCACAAAGGAAGTATGAAAAAAAGGTTGGCTGAAAATGTGAAATTAACAGTTAGGATTTCTTTAGATACATAAAGAGCAAAACAAAATGTTAGGATGGGAGTAGATAGGGCCTTTGAGGGATGATAAAGGAAAGCTTGTATCTGATGATTATGAGATGGCTGGGTTATTAAATTCTGTTTTTTTCTTCAGTTTTTACTAATGAAGATTTATGTAGTATTCCTCATCTTAAACAGTTGATAGATAGAAACAAGGTTATTCAAGATGATTGCATTAATTATGAGCTTGTTAAAAAAAATAATTGTAAGTTTAAAGAATGATAAGGCTTCTGGGCCAGATAGTATTTCCCCAAGGGCTTTGAAAGATGTTAAGGATTGGATATGTGAGCCACTTGCTACTATTTTTTGTAAAATCTTAAATAGTGGGCAGTTGCCAGATGTGGAAGTCACTTGCTACTATTTTTTGTAAAAACCTTAAATAGTGGGAAGTTGCCAGATGTGGAAGTTAGCTAATGTAACTCCTGTTTTCAAGGGAGGTAATAAAAATTGGCTTGTTAGTCTTACATTAGTTGTAGGAAAAGGTTTGGAAAGTCTGATAAAAGAAGCTTTGCAAAATCATCTAACAAATTTTATGATTTTATTGGATAGTCAACATGGTTCCACTAAGGGAAAATCTTGCCTTACAAATTTTTTTTACATTCTTTGAAAAGGTTACTGCTTATGTAGATGAGGGTAAGGATGTAGATTTGGTGTATCTGGATTTTGGAAGAAAAAATTGCCTCTTTAGGTGTGGTGGATAAGGTAGCTAATTGGATAGAAGAGTGGCTGGATAGAAGAAAGCAGAGGGTTGTTATAAATGGAGTTTGGTCAAACTGGATTAATGTCACAAGTGGGGTACCTCAGGGCTCAGTCTTAGGACCATTGTTCTTATTGATTTACATCAGTGAAGGAACAGTCAATAAATTACTTAAATTTGCTTATGATATTAGGGTATTTGGTGTTGCTAGCTGTGATGTGGATGCTGCTGCTTTACAAAAGAATTTAGATCATTTAGTTAGTTGGGTGAATAAATGGTAGGTGGGTTTTAATTATAGTAAATGCAAGATAAAGCATGTGGGTTATCATAATTTGAATTATAAGAATAATTTGGATGGTAATAACCTTAACAGTGTTACAAAAGAATGAGATATTGGTGTAGTGATTGATCAGTCTCTTAAGTCATCCAAGCAGTATCCTGTTGCTAGTGGTAAAGCAAATAGGATTTTAGGTTGTTTCTAGAAGAATATTGAATACAAGTCTAAAGAGATTATAATTTCATTGTATAGGTTATTGGTTAGACCACATTTGGAGTATTGTGTTCAGTCTTGGGCTCCTTACCTTAAGGAGGACATTGAATTGTTGGAAAGAATTCAGAAGATGGTGCCTGGGATGAAAGAGTTTTCATACAAGGAGAGGTTAAGATCTCTGAAATTGTTTTCTCTTTAAAAAAGAAGAATTAGAAGGGATCTGATTGAGGTGTCTAAGATTGTTAAGGGAATTGATAGTAATGATGCATCATCTTTTTTCCTACTTAATAGTGAGAATGATAGAACTAGGGGACACAAATATAAATTTTGGCAAGGTAGGAGTTATCTTTAGCTAAGACTGTTTTATTTTTCTAACAGGTGGTTGGTCTCTAAAACATGTTGCCTTCGGATATCGTTGGTGGCAGTAAATTTAAGCAAGTTTTATGAGAAAGCTTAATAACTATATATATGAATAATAAGGGCTGGCCTTGAGTTTTTATTTTATTTTTTAGTAGTTTTAGTTTAGTTTAGAGGATGGGACAGCCTAGATGGACCAGTAGGTCCCTTGATGTCCCTAACAATTATCTTATGCTATATATATTTAGTGTACTTTGTAGTATTTAGAGTGGATTACAGTGAGTGCAGTAACTTTTCCTAAATGTAGTGAATCAAAGTTAATATTTCACTGCAGAGTACATTTTACAAGTAGAAAGAATTTGAGTATACTGGAATAGACAGCAACTGCCTGTTGTAAAAAAAATGTATAGGATGACATTTTGAAAGTCTTCCATCTTTTGTCTTCAGGTCAGTGTGTGAAAAAAAGAAGAAAATAATGAATGGCAGGAATTTAGTTTAAAAGAAGAGAGAACAACATGAGAGTTGCTGGCTCTTACCAACAGGGGTGTTCAGGAACAATCGTTCTCCTGCAATCCCATGATTATTGATGGAAAGCTGTGAAGGAGGTTGGAGAAGGCATGAGGATCTTGACACTGAAGGACTTCCTTTTCATTGTGTTGACTGTAGTTTAGTTTAGGGAGAGACTAAGGTATATGACCAAAGCATCCAGTTCTAACATGTACTACTTAGTATTTCAGTCTGTTTTAGCCATATTTTATGGTTAAAAGTATCGGTTGTTATGAGAATTAATGAAATATCAAATTTGATTCATATGCTTTTGAGTTGTTTTTGGAAGAAAACCACTGACAGATGGAGGGCCGTTTTCAGGGAGGCTGTCCAAGTCTGAAAATCCAGTTTTATCATTCTAGACTTCTAATCATAGTAATCTTTAAATTTTGAATACAAGGCATTGGGGAAAAATGTAAAGATAATTTTCAAACACCCTGTACAATCCTGTTAAGGGTATATTAAATGATGTATATAACTTTATTCATAACTGTATTTTTTTTACAGATAAAATATCAAACAAAAGTAAATTGCAACACATTTTTATTGTTAAAAAAAAACATTTTACTGAAAGAAAATAACTTCAGTTCTAGAATATTTCAACATAAATGATATCAGTCCTAGTAGTGATAAGGCTCCTACATCCATTCAGTATATTCATGATGTTAAATATGAGATAGTTACTGATGCTGATCTAACATTTTTTTTTCTAAATTGTGTACACAAGAAAACAATGAGAAATGAAGATTTTTGTGAATTTTTTCTTTCATGGTATTTCAATTTTATATAAAATGATATTGAAAAAATAAATTATTCTTTAAACACGCTGCCTAAAATGTAGTTTAACCCATTATTACTAGTACTAGTAAGCTAACTATATATTAGAAAGGTACTTGTATGTTTTATTTTTTACGCCTTTTCCTACATTTGAGTAATTCCATTCTTACAAACAAGAAACTTGGTCAAAACTAAGTTTCTTGTTATTTCTCAACTAAACAGAATAGGATTTGGTAGCTTGTAAAAACCTGCTTTATATTCACTCTCTGTCACCTACTGAATACTTACCCATTTAAGGGAGAAAACCACATACAAGCACTGCTTACATGCCTAACATCTAATGTCTGTGGTTAGTTATTCTTTCTAGCAGTGGGAATTTTTGGAAAGAACGTAAGTAAACTTTGTGTATATCACATTCTGACTATAATACCACAAAATAATGGTCTTTCCTTATTTAACTAACACTTTTTTTTTTTGCTTTTTTCAAAAGTCTAATCACTTAATGCATCATTAATAGCATTATGAAGAGGAAACCTTGTTTGACCATCACAGGTAGCATTCCAATCATCTCTGTTAAGGTTGTATGTCATGACTCCACCAAAACCTTGTTTCCTTGCCCACTTTGCCTAATGAGTAGGGTTGCATTAAAAGAAAGAAAAAGGATATGAAATTACATTTTAAAAATTTTAATACTATCAAAAAATCATACTACAAAACAAAAACGTCATTTGCTAGATTATATACTGAAACATAGTAGAACTGGATGAAAGAGTTAGCTAAATTATATTTCCTGTATTTAACTAAGAGCCTTTTGCAAACATTTTCTTTAAATATTAGTGTTAATAAATGTTATGAAGCTAGCATATGAGGAACATCATTTGGGTTAAAAAGCCTTCAACTTTTGGTCAGCCTCTCAGGAATTTGAGGATTATAGGACTCTAAGCCATTAAAAATGATTGGAATGAGTAGCCACCTTTTTAAGTTCAGTGGTATGGAAACAACAAAACCTGAATGGTTATGAAACATTATAATCTAATATACAGGAAACAGGTACAAGATCAAGAAGGAAGGGATCTGTTCAACATGAGTTTGGGACAGTTCAACATGAAAGAAAAGACCAAGAGATGTGTGAGAGAGAGAATGAAAAAAGAGAGGTGAAAGTAATATACTATCAGTGAGAAACAAAACCTATTTCTAAGTCTACCTCATTGATTATAGTATGTTATAGTATTGTTATGTTTGCATTAACATGAGTCAATTTCTGATATGAATAGGTAAAACCTAAATAAAGTCGATGGACATAAAAAAAAGCAAAGTGTAGGTATAGCATGATTGTAACAAAGTAGAAATAAAAAATTTTACACTTTGGAACTCTGTTATAAGAGTGACAGTCATATCCCACGAGTTTGATAAGAATAGCACAAGAGTTGGTGGTAGCTATTGTTGACTAGCTGTCTTCCTTCTAGTCTACCACAACAAATAGCAAGAGTCTTACAACAAAACCACGAGAAAAGGGTGGACGTGGCTTTGTGATTAGCATGTTAAGTTGCGGAGTGGAAGGTTTGGGCCGCAATATGCAGTCATCTTGCTATTTGGTTAAGATTAGTTGTTTAGGTGGAATTAACCGCCACTGGTTCTTCTCCCCTTTAATCAGCAGTTATAAATTGGAGTAAACCATGTCCAAATTTTGGGAGTCTCTAATCTATTCAGGCCTGCTAGTTAGGGCACTCGACTCGCAATCTGAGGGTCGCAGATTCGAATCCCTGTTACTGAACATGTGACTGTTAGTCCCATTAGTCGTTGGAAAGAGAGTAGCCCAAGAGTTGGCGGTGGGTGGTGTTGACTAACTGCTTTCCCTCTAATCTATCACTGCTAGCGCATATAGCTTTCGTGTAGCTTTGCGGGAAATTCAAAACCAAACGAAACTGATCTGGCCGTTTGTTCCATATGTCGGAAATACTAACATCCAAATTGAAGAAAAACAGTTCACATAGCAATACTCTGCTTTCAACCATTAACTACAAAGCCTTCGTTATTATAGAATAAACTATGAAGAAGACAAACATAAAAAACGAACCAAGTATTGTAAAAATAACTTCAATAAACGATCCAATTGGATACAGTATCTTATATACCACAAGTTATTCTTTTAGAAAAATTTTAATACTTTGATCGACAGAATATTTATCTTGAAATAAATACATTTTGAGTTTATTTCTTAGACAGGTGTTGACCAGCATAAAATACTGTAACCAAATTAAATAATTGTATTAAGATGTAAACATTGCGAGTTCATTAATTCATTGTAAATCGAAGTAACCAACCCCCCTCGCACACACAAAGGGCTAACCTTTAAAGTGACGCTTTTCTCACTTTCGTATGCTATCCACTCATAGCCTTTGAAAGCGTATGGTACGAAGCTGAACTCGTCAAAAACTGTTTGGGCTCCTCCTTTTAAAAAGCTGCAGACCTGTGGGAATACAAAAAGGTATATTAGGAACTCAATAAGACATCGTCAAGGTTTAAAGACCATTATTATAAACTACACAAACATCATATTTATTCATAATGTTAGAAAAACACGTAGGTTCAAGAAGTCTTGACAGAAATGAATAAAAACCATATAACCCGAACTCTTTAGAAAGGTGGACCTTTCTTCTTCAGGGGTAAACTGGGAATCAATATTTATAATATACATAAGTACATATTATATTAGTTATTATACACTACGTAGTATCAGTACGACATCGTTAAGACTATAACACCGCTGTCATAAACTACATAAATATCT
>NW_013669269.1:16662-24598 GCF_000517525.1 Limulus polyphemus
CATGTTAAACTTGTATTAAAGTTTTTCTTCATTACCCATTTAAGCCGTCTCCAGCCATTATTAAACATACAGGTCACATGGGCCCGTGTGTTAATCCTCCCCTGCATAATACCTGATTGTCTAGGCGAACTTCCTAGAAATTCATACAGAAACGCGTATGTGATAACATGTAACATTTATTTGTAAAAGGATTAACACACAGTTTAAAACCTCTCTACATCCTGTTTACGTCATGACTATTTGCAGAACTGAATGGAAATGTAGATAATTCATCTGAATATGCCTGAATAAATATACATTCTATACAAGGCCAGTCAAAGATGGCTCTTAGATATAGGCAAAATTTTAAAATACTGCCCCCACATTACACACGCATATTATTTTCTTTAGTTTTGTTTCAAGACAATCCTACTTATATGTCAAAACTGTCGGCATTTGAGCGGTTTAAAATGTTGCATTTACTATTCAAAAAAATCCATTAAAGCTTCTAAGCTGTTTTCTAAAGGTTTTTAATTCCTGCAAAGGGAGACGGTTTATGTCATTCCATGCCTAAGCCTTTCTCACCACTGTTCCTTCTTCCTGCCCACTGTTCCCCTTCTGCTGGCTTTCAGTTTGCCGCGCCCCCCGCAATATGTCGCTCTAGGCGGCTGCCTAGGTCTCATACTCCTTCGACTGCCACTGATTCTATACTAATTCTGGAAGAGTGAAATTAGTAGCTATTTCAGTTACGACAAAATGAAAAGACTTTCTGTTGGAAAAGCCCCCCAAAGGCACAGCGGTAACTCTGCAGGCTTAAAACGCTAGAATCCAGGTTTCGATACCCGTAGTGGGCAGAGCACAGATAGCCCATTGTGTAGCTTTGTGCTAATTACAAACAAACAAACTGTTGGAAAATTAAGATAGTCACATCACTTGCGACACTCGATAATGCAGACAAAGAAATCCATAAAAGATCATATATCATTTCCTGCAAGTGATACAAAAGAGAGAGTATACTGGAACATCCCAGAGTAGTTTAAAGGATAAAGGAAAAAAATATATATACTTCAAGGAAAAATGTTGCTACACGACATTACCAGGTAACTTATGTTACAGATTATCTTCGTCAAAAAGAACAACATCATATTGGTTGCTACACGGCATTACTTCATTTATGTTACAGATTATTTTCGTTAAAAGGATTGTTTGTTTGTTTTGAATTCCGTGCAAAGCTACACGAGGGCTATCTGCGCTAGCCGTCCCTAATTTAGTACTGTAAGACTAGAGGGAAGGCAGCTAGTCATCACCACCCACCGCCAACTCTTGGTCTTCTCTTTTACCAACGAATAGCAGGATTGACCGTCACATTATAACGCCCTCATTGCTGAAAGGGTGAGCATGTTTGGCAGGACGGGGATTCGAACCCGCGACCCGAAGATTGCAAGTCGAATTCCCTAACCACCTGGCCATGCCGAGCCGTTAAAAGGAACAATGTCATTTTGTTTGCTACACCATATTACCTCCTTTATGTTACATATTTTTCCATCAAAGTTGCACATACACATAGAGTGTCGTGAACAGACTATCTTATAACGACTAGAATATTAATAAACCGTCAAAACGAGATTTTATTAGTTTCCCATTATAGTTGGAAGTAAATTACTTTTTCAAAGTAAAAAATAATTTAGCTTGTTACCAGACTATTGTCTATGTGCCAATATCAATCAATAAAATCTGGTTGTAGTTGGAATAATGACTTTTACTACAAATCCTTATCAAAAACTACGTCCATTTCCAACTCATCAAACTACGCTAGACTCGCAATCTGAGGGTCGCGGGTCCGAATCCCCGTCCCACCAAACATGCTCGCCCTTTCAGCCGTGGGACGTTATAATGTGACGGTCAATCTCACTATTAGATGGTAAAAGAGTAGCCCAAGAGTTGGCGGTGGGTGGTGATGACTAGCTACCTTCCCTCACTGCTAAATTAGGGATGGCTAGCGCAGATAGCTCTTGTGTAGCTTCGCGCGAAATTAAAAAAACAAAACAAACATCAAACTAAAAAATATTTACTGTAAGACAAAAATAAGCAATGCTCAATATTTCAATTGTACATTATTATTTTTAAACCTTTTCCAAAAAAATTAAAAGAATAATCCAAAAGAAAGTTACTGTCCCATATGAAAAATGAAAATAACTTTGGCAAAAGCAATTGTTATAAGACTTGCAAAATTTCTTTAGCACATCCAAAATGTTCTTCCAATTTTTTTGCCTTTTCATCCGTCAATGAAGTTAAAATGTTTCCTATGTTGTTTTATTTTATATTAACAAGAGTACCTACTCTCAGAGTGCCGAACTTTGTAAAAGGTTCTGTGAGCCAATTTTTTACGTTTGTTAGCCAGTGTACTAACGAGTACCTGCTGTAAATAACCATGCATTTTAAGTAACAATCAAAGTGGTTCTAATGGCAAATTTATTATGGCTCCTAAAATAATTAATAACAGCAATGAATTACTAAACACTAGGGAAATTTTAGGAAACATTTCAACTTTTTGCCACTAAACTTTGTATCGAAACTAATAAGAACATCGAATTGCTCTTTAAAAGTTGACATATCAGAAACAGCCTTACAATAAAAATCAAACAGAATTTTTAATGTCATAGCCTCACTCAGAATCAGTTGAAAAGTCACTCGCCTGGGGAATGTTAGAAATTGCATTTACCGAGTCTCCCGGTGACTCAGCGGTAAGCTTCACTACATAAAACGTAACAATTCTGGGTTCGATTCACGTGGAGGAACCAGCGCTGATAGTCCATTTTATATCTTTGAGTTAAAACAAACAGTTTAGATCGACCATGTCCTAATTGCTAGCGTGCTCGTACTGTAAATTCGAGGGTTCAAGGTTCACAGCCCCTTGTCGCAGAGTTGCCCAAGAGTTAGAGATGGGTGCTGTTGACTAGCTGCCTTCCATCTGGTCTATATATTCAAAATTAGGGATGACTGTGCGCAGGTAGTCTTTTGTGTAGCTTTTTGCGAAAATTCTGAAACAAATTCAACAATTCGGTCCAGGTATCTTTGCCACAGTCAAAGTCTAAAGAAGTGTATCGTGTTTGCTTACAACGAAATTTTCATGTATTGATTTATTTGTGCAGTACTTAACGAGTATCTGCAATAACTTCATTTTTTGTGTGCTCAGAAAACGCTGTTTATGTGGTTGTTTTTTTTTCTTTGCTGAGAAATGGTTTAATTTATGCTTATTTTTTAATATTTTGTAAAAGATATTCCAGTTGTTTATGAAAAATACGAAAGAATATGAACACATTTCCCATATTCTGGTCCAAATCTTAGTCTACAGGACTTCTAACAGACATCATGCGCAGCGATTTTAATGAGTTTATAGAATTACACCTATAGCCACACTTCAGAGTGATCCTGATGAACTTATATACTCTACATCACAATACTTCACACTTCCATCCAAATCAGTTTCAAATACCACAAATAGATTTACTATTTCTGATAGTTAACGGGAAAGGTAGTAACTCAATGTGTTTGGGTAGTAAGTGAATCAGTTTTGATCAGAGGTCTAAACTTCGAATAACATTTATATCAAGCGGTGCCACGAACAAACTTTGAAAATCCTATAGTATTGCGTGCCAAAATTCATTTAAGTCCACTAGTCGTTTTTATCTTATGGATTAACAAAAAAACAACAATGTTTGACATTCACGAAAATGTACTTCAAACTTAAAGGTAAAAAAACAAACAAACTCAATATTATATTTATATGCATGCCCAGTTAAATTATTCAGATCCCTCACCTATCACCAGACATATCTGTCGATGGAAATTAAGCATTTGTACAATGTGTTGTGTGAGATTTATGGTGGTATTAAATAAAAAGACGCTTCAATGTGTTTCTACCATCTTTTTTATACTTTTACGCTTCCCCCTCCTTGGCTTGTGAAACTATCTTAGGTAGACTGTTTTCTGTATGGATCACACTGTAACGATGCTTTAATCACTTGCTCCACCTATACGTCTATATATATACACACACACACACAAATAAACAGCTTACATACTAATGAATACATTAATTGTTAATAGGCGATTAAATCAGCACTACAAAACCGTTATCGGTCCTGGTTGTCAACTTATTGTCATAACGGATAATGTCTGTGGTTATAGGACCCAAATGCGTTGGGGATATCCCATCTATCTGACAAGATCCAAACGCCGATGTCAATCTATCTAGTCAGCCGTCATGAAAAATCAGGAAAAAAAATCAATTAAATAAGGGTACGAAGCTGAGTTCTTATACCCACAACGTCTCAGCTTCTACTGCTTTTTCACAGTCTATAGCCAGTTGTGGGAATGCAGTTACCCTTAAATTTCTTAAAGTAGAAACGAATTGAAATGGAGCCACCCTAATATTTCTACTAATTAAACTCCCAACCTTCACACTTACAAAAAGATATCAAAATGAACTATAAAATATTCAATAGAACTAAATAAAACGAGTCAGAATCTCCATCATCGAATGCTCGCCCTTTTAGCCACGAGGGCGTTATAATGTGTGAGGGTCAATCCTACTTTGTGTTGGTGAAAGAGTAGCCCAAGAGTTGAAGGGGGTGTTGTTGACTTGCTGCCTTCCTTCTATTATTGCCAAATTAAGGGCGGCTTACGAGGATAGCCCTCGAGTAACTTTGCGCGAAATTAAAAACAACAACAACAAAAGCCTTCTCTCTAGTGTGAGAGTAAAAAATTAGGGATGTTTAGGCGGAGGTACCCCTTACGTAGCTTTACGCGAAATTCTAATACAAACATACAAACGAACTATAATGAATTTGGATAAACTAATATATGGTACCTTGTTTTAAAGACTGAATGTCACATTACTGTATTGACTTACTAGTTTATTTGAGTATTTGTAACGCACAACCCGTGTCTTAAGTCCTTGACCTTTCCGAGATCCTCCATGAACGAACAATATTTCCTTGTTCTTTACTCCGATTCCTTGTGTTACAGTGCTCGAAATTTTTAGAACATTTCTTTTTCGTCATTGTTTGACACAGAATTTCTGCGTTTATTTTCTGTACTCTGTCTCTTTTTTTTTTTACACCAGGTATGTTTTTCCTCGTTTGCGATCACTAAGGTATATTAAAATTATTTTGGTATTAACATTGTGAATTTTTCTTGTTGTCCCACCTCATGTTACTTTTCTTAACATGTTTCTAATAGTGACGAAAATTTGTTTAAAAACTGGTTGTAAAGAAAAATCGGTAAGCTAACTTACAACTCCAAATACTTTTATCTTAGTTCTCTCTTAAAATAGTATGTAGCTTTGTGATAAACAAATAAAATGTAAAATAGTCACGTTCGAAAAAATTCTTTTTCAACTAACTTTTGAGGGTTCACGATAGTAAAAACCCATGGGATCAAAAATGTTGGTAAATCACACACAAAAAAGTAAAAGCGATGAAACCCTAGTACTTTCGACAAGTGGAGTTGTTAAAAGCGCTAGTGTTTCATCGTTTTTTGTTTCTTAAATATAATTATGTTGGTGGGAATTTAGGAAGCTAAAGACTTTCAGTGTGTCTTCTGCCATATTGAACATGGAATTTTCTTCTAAATCCTGTTAAGTTAAAACTATACTGAGTTGAGCTGTCTTGCTAGCTCTATTGTCATTAATTTTTCTTTATAAATTCAATTTTATCATATCTGTTTTATGATATATTTTTAATATATTCATAATATTTAGATCAGTTTAATATAATGTTATTACTATTTCATAGTAGAACAATAATTTTCATAAACTATTTATGTATCAAGTTGCTTGTGGGTCCATGACTTTGAGGGTTTCAGGATCACTAATGAAAAATTAGTCACAAAAAGTGAACAAAAATACCATCAGCATTGTAAATGGATCTACGCACTAATTACTGCTGGGTCTCCTATGTATTCTATGGAGAAAATGAGTGATTTCACCCAGTTTTTTTTTTTTTGGCCAGTTGTTTACACTGAGTGTTGTGACAGTCTAAAACATAACATTATTCGATATGATACAATATGCGAACTCTACTGGTAGAGAATGGAATGTGAACAAGTCGGCTCTTTTAGTGATAACTAAAAAGACGTGTAATGAGTGAAACGTTTAATAATTTAATATTTCTACTACTACTTTGGAACATATCTTTAGTCTGCTGTATTCAGGCATATTGTTTTCTAAATTTTCGTGCTGGTGTTCTGCATTTATTATGACATTCTTGTTAACCAAATGCTGAAAGGTCGTAAATACGTATTGACTCTTTTACTCAATATTGAAATATGTCAATGGCTAGAAACTCGTACCATTTTGGCCTTGTGTCTGTCTACTCCTCCTCTTCTAGAGAGTGGCAAGCGCATCTCAGTGGGTGGCGCAGAGTCTTGAACAAATTGGTATGGGTTAGGGGTTTTCTTCCTTAGAGATGTTATTTGGAATAGTCGGTGACGTACGCAGCGTTTTATTCTGCTATACTTCACTTTAACGTATTTTCTGAATTTCGGCGGTAAATAAGCATTCTTCTTGTTTTTGTCCTGTGCAGACATTTTCAGAGCTTTCCACCCCAGCATCCAGTATAATCAATCTACGAGTCACAGATCGAATTCGAATTTATTTTCTGCAGTATATTTCCTGAATCTGCGTTTTACGGATACTTTAAACTTGTCTTTCTGTCATCAGTGTACCAGAATACCATACACACTCTTTCACGGCAACGTATCACATATGAGTGAACAATTTTATTGGATTTTTTTTGGGGATACCTACCTATGTATTTATAAAAACTAATACTCATTGACTGTTAATGCCCTATATATAATAAAAAAAGTTAAACTCGACCTTTTTTTTTAACCTACCTCACCGTAATTGATCTTTCCTTGGCCTCGACCAGGACCTTTAGCAAACGAATCAAGATCATGAGTATGTGGATCGGCTAGAATGTAAGTACGTGCATAAGTAGGAATGCCAATCATGATCTTTTCTTTGGGCATACCACTTCCAATCCAGTAGTGAGAAGTCCATGCCTGAAAATACCAAATACGTTATAAAAACACAGTATGTATACATACTTCTTCGTATAAAGTGTATAATGACTACGATTTTCTGAAACAGTATAGGAAGGTACGAAACACTGGTGCATACATTTTCTTGTAGGTAAGATCAAAGACTAGAATAATTTCATACTTGTCTGTTAGTTTTTGACTTTTTAGCAATGTAAATACAAAGTAAGACACTTAAGAAATAACTATAGTTGTCTCATACTTTTTACCATCTGATATACTGTATTTTTCGGTGTATAAGACGCACTTTTTTACCTCCAAATTTGATGTCAAAATCTGCTTGCGTCCTATACACTAAAGGTATGACTAATATATATGTATACATACGATATACACAAGCCATGTGTAAATATATTTAAATAGGCATGTATAGTTTAGTTCAATTGAATGTGTTATTTATAACAATAGTAGTTTTTTTCCTTTTAAAAACATAACTATTTATAATGCTCCCTAAATAATAAAAACATAAATTACAGTGAAAGTAATGAAGATTTTGTAGGTTTTGAACCAAACTAAATAATAGTAAACCTTTTTTGATTTACGATATTTTCTTATTTTGATGTTTTGAGCTCTTTTGTGTTTAGAACAATATATACTAATTTTTAAAGTATCAAACTGAATTTTTGTTCAATAAAAATCTTTCAAATGCGACTGTAGCTGTTTTCCCCCAAAACTTTGTCTTCAATATAAGGGTGCGTCTTATATTCCGAGAAATACGGTAAGTTGAAAAACATAAACAGTATATTGTAGCGCCATCTATTGAGTTTAAAAGGTATTTAAGTTGTATTTGACATAGACAAGCAATGAGTTTTAAATGATATGATCTGTAATTTAATCTGTAAAAGTATTTGTA
>NW_013669269.1:24629-27966 GCF_000517525.1 Limulus polyphemus
ACAATAGTAGTTTTTTTAATTATAATTCTCCCTAAATAAAAAAATAAATAAATTACAGTGAAAGTAATGAAGATTTTGTAGGTTTTGAACCAAACTAAATAATAGTAAACCTTTTTTGATTTACGATATTTTCTTATTTTGATGTTTTGAGCTCTTTTGTGTTTAGAACAATATATACTAATTTTTAAAGTATCAAACTGAATTTTTGTTCAATAAAAATCTTTCAAATGCAACTGTAGCTTTTTTCCCTCAAAAATTTGTCTTCAAAATAAGGGTGCGTCTTATATTCCGAAAAATACGGTAATAACACTCAGTTTTTGACTGTCATGAAAATGCGTGTGCACCTTACTATCTAAATGCACATCCACGCGCACTTCATTTCTTTTGATGTAAACAAAATGCGATGTAAATATACTTTAGAAGACATTTTATACAACAACATATTTTAAGTACATCAAAGTTTTTATAAAGATCTAACGTTAGATCGTAGAATAACATTACAAGTTTATTTACTAATAGTATTAAGAAAGGTAAAGTTTAGCCCTAACTAAACTAAAGCAAAAACATACAAAAGTTAGAGTGTTAATTTATCTGTTTATTGAATATAAGCCGTACTTAATAAAGGCTTAACTAATGTTAGGCTTAAGGCAAGTAGACTTATGTATTTCGGTGTCTGCAATTAGAACTCTTTTGTATTATTCTAAAAATCCTGCATTATTTCAATAAGATACTAATTTGACCGCAAATATTTTGCAGATCTCTGTTAGAAACTGAATAATCACATCATAGTGTGGTTCACATATTATTATATATTCTTCTCTGCTTCCATTGACAAAAATTTTGATGGCAAACAGTTAGTAAACTTTGTCACAAATCCATTTTCCAAAAAAATGAAATAAAATAAAGAACCACAGCAACAGAATAACGTAACATGGTGGAGTTACCTGGTGGAGAAATATAAAGTGTACCCTGTTTTTGAAGGTGTCTGGGGAAGTAGGACCCACATAGCGGTGGGAATACACCACGTACGAAGCAATTTTGTGAAGTATTTAGTACATAATCTGAAATTTTATGTTATATTTAATGGTTTAGCATATTAAGGTTGTGCAGTAAATTTTAATTGGTTCTAATAATTCCTTGCTAATTCTCAGACAGACTCTGGCAACTCTGGGATATCATATAGTTATTTCTCAACACTTGAGTTATTATAAAGTTACATACCACAATTTTGCCAAATTTCTTACAATATTTGATAAACCTAAGGAAAACATTGTTTTTTTATATATTGTTTCAGAAGCTACAAATTTATCAGTGCATCATTTCATCAAAATTATTTAACATGCGGTGTTTATTTTTGGTTCGAATAACAAAACAAAAATTATTTCAAAAATTTATACAGCTTAAGATGTCCTAAACAATTTTAGGATCTAATTACATTCAAAATCTAAAGCACTTAAGCCATCTTTTCACGATCTCGAATAGCAAACGTCTTCTGTTTTCGGAAATACCAGCCTATTCAATATTTGCTAATAAAAATATAAGATCTTCATACATTATTATTTACTACGTATTGGAATCTTAAACGCATTTCGACATTAATTTACCTATTTACTATATCCTGTGTTCACATACACTGAACCCTCTTTCACATGGTTAAGCCCATTCCAGTGGTTAGCGTGTCAGACTGTGTCTGCGGAACTAGCGTTCGCTCCTCTCGTTATGAAGGTGGTGATCAAATCCTACCCTTTCGATCAGAAAACAGTAGCCCAAGAGATGGCGGTGGGCGCTGTTCAGTAACTGCCTTCTCGGGCCTCTAGTTTATCAGTCCAAAATACCTCTCCCCCCCCCCCCCATGGCTCAGCGGTACGTCCCTAGACTTATGGCATTAAAATTTGTATTTCAATACTCGTAGTGGGCACAGCACAAATATCCCACTGTGTAGCTTTGTGCTTAATAAACAAACCAAACCCTTTTACATATAGTGGGAAAACAGGTCACATGTCCAATGGGTTTCCATATACTTTTAGCAGGGCAGTGTCTTGATTTACAATAACTCATTACCAGTTTTTCTTAACTTTTGTATATACGTCTATTTTCTCAATACTTTTAAATCTCTTGCAGAACATAAAGGTTGATTACAAAGAAAAATTCGTTATTCGAAATAGTTATATCTTAAAAACTACTTGTTCTAGTGATCTAAATTCCATAAGAGGGACATTGAGAACCACAAATTTTATTCAAGAAGGTTTGGACATTGTAGAGTGTATATTTCAGAAGCTGTCATTCACAATCAACGTATCAAACTTATCCTTAAATGGGCTACTGGAAGCATAATCTATTATGGTCAGTGTACATTGGTTTTCGCAATATCATGTACATTGACTCAAATTTTATTCAAATCTCCATTCTAGTACCGTTAAAAACAAAGAAAAGAAAAGCAAGTTTATGAGAAAAGCGATTTAGGTATGCAGTATAATATCGATTTGAAACATACCAATATATCCAGGCTTTCCAACATAAAACGTATGATTTCCATTATGGCCATAGTTAAATTTTATTCCCCTAGGATAAGAAATTTTCTTTGTAATCATCTTGTGTTTCATAAATTATAGCTTACATTGTTTTTAATCATCGTATATCGTATATGCTAATTTAAAGATCATTCTGGAACAATAACATGAGTTTTTTGTTTTTCTTTTACAAGTAAAATAGTAGTCCCCAGGACATTGAAATCTGTCTTACTATGCAAAACAAGCATACTTTAATTAAACAGTTGTCTAGGAAATTAAAACGTATTTTAATCACCAACGACGTTTCGAGCAACTGCTCTTTGCCAAGTTTACGGATCTACAACGCTAAACTCCTGGGTTTGATTCCCTGTGTTAAACAGAGCGCTGATAGCTTATTATGTAGCTTTGCGCTAAAAATAAACAAGCAAATCGTAGTTTTAATATGAGAATGTGAAACCTGACAAAGAAGAAGATGCAAATTGTACATTAAATACAAACACGACCGCTATCTCCGGAATATAATTTTTAATACTCATAATTTGCCTTTCGAGTTCGTCAGGAGTTTTTTGTCTTATAAGTTTCCTATGTCTAGTTTAAAGTTTAAGATTCTGACCCTAACTTTATCCTATAGTGTATATCTCACTACAATTCTGCCTAACATATTTCTGTACATTATTTATAATTCACAATACTTGTTTGTTTGTTTACTTTGAATTTCGCGCAAAGCTACACGAGGGCTATCTGCGCTAGTCGTCCCTAATTTAGCAGTGTAAGACTAGAGGGAAGGCAGCTAGTAATCCCCCCCCACCGCCAACGAATAGTGGGAT
>NW_013669269.1:28398-30407 GCF_000517525.1 Limulus polyphemus
TCGTTAAAGTTTCGTTGGAACGAAGTTACGGAAAAATCAATTAACAAACGGAGACGTAACAATAGGTACACAGAACAAATAATCAAAATTCTATCCCTAGATTTACTTTTTAAATTTCATTGGGAAACAATGAAAGGGTATTATTTAACATTAAATTTTTAAGTGAAAAAGCCAATAAATGCAAAGAGATTCCGAGACCGGGACTTGAACCCAAAATATCTAGTTAGCATTGACGGAACAACTTCTACTTTTGGATAACTCAGTGCAGAACACTGGCCCTATTAGTAAGAGGCCTTGGGTTAAACTCGGTCCCGGAGTTTCTTTTCTCTAAATGGGTTAAGCACTTGCATATGGAACGAAACTGTGTAATATGAGTTACAGGGTTAAGTACCTGTATATGGAAGATAACTGTGCAATTCGTGCACAAAATCTTGTAAGTAAAATCATCATATTTCAGTAGGCTTACAAATTCCAGACGTCAACTTCTGTTGAAAGACACATAAAACAAAGACTGTCAATATCTTCAAACCAATCGCAAATTAGTAATTCTACAGCATTATAGCTATGTAATGGTGTCTCAGCTACATACGTACGACCTATAGTACAAATAGGTCACATGTTTGACCTCGAGTTGGGCGTTGTTCCCTGTGTGAGCTCACGTGTTACGTGGTTTACTATCGGTTCTTCTCTAAGTTGTCATTTTCACTTAAGGAACATCAAAATACACGATTACATCTACCAGTAGGATATCTCTGATAACACAGATACTGGAAGAATTTTAGTTTTAGTTGAGTGTTTAGAGAATGGGACGACATTTCGGTTTCTGTACTGAGGCATACCCATACACTGTGTAAGTATAGAACCGAAATGTCGTCCTACTCTAGAAAGAGGCAGGCTTAACGCATTAAAACTAGAACCCTACCATGTCTATACAATGCCTAAAATACCCTTGAAACAACATATATACTGTGCTTAAAACATCATTCAAAGAAGTGCAAAGTTTCTACAGTATACTCACGACGTTATCCATAACGTCTTGGCTGTTAGGTCTCTGATAAAGTGGACTGTGATGAGATGTATAGGGCGTGGATGGACGCCAGTAGTGGAAGTCGTAACACATCAAATTGACAAAGTCCAAGAAACTGAAATGTATTGTTACAATAACAGGACACTTGCACACTTTTCTTTAACACAAGTAGCATTTATAACAACCAAATATTAATCTATTAGTTACAACAATGAATATGAGAATATTTCTGACATTTTAACCACAATAAGACTACATTACTGAAATGTTATTTATACAGAGCTATAAAAGAAGTTATTTGAATATTTTTTGCTCATTAATGTTTTAAAAGGCTATTTCATCCCAACTCCCTGGCAGAGAAATGTTGGAAAATCATTAGATATGTTAGAAATGTAAAATCTTGGTAAATTATGTAACATGTGCTGTTTTAAAAGGGGGACTCAATAAATTTTAAATAGAATGTTAGATAAAAAAAGATAAAACTTAAGAAAAAGTTAAAAGTATTATCTGTAGTGTTTTACAAAATCATTTAATTCTATTTTCTATTTGTAAACTCCAAAAAATGTTTGAGGTCTGAGTCAGTGGAAGGGAGAGAAATCCCCTTGAGCAACGCTTACGTAATATAAGTCAAAATGAAATGTTGGATACGTACATGCCAAGTTTTGCTCTAATTATACACCTTTCTATGCTTTTTAAACTTTTATATTTCGCTTCGAAACGATAGCTGACTAAAGCGTCTCTGTGAGAACTGAAGTAAAAGATGTACATCTTATATCAGCTTTTTAAATGGTCCGTTAAATCATTGATCTTTTCGGATTATTGTTTCTAGTAAAATGGGTTTGATAATCCTTTTCATACTTCTAGCGAAACGTGTAGTGTTTACCGTGATAACAGCTATTGTTATACCAAAAGAGGCATATCTGAGATTACACAGGCCTGCGAATTTAAACTTCATAAAAGTTGTTTTGGTTTTAATAACGGA
>NW_013669269.1:30417-37814 GCF_000517525.1 Limulus polyphemus
TAATAACGGATTTTCCATAATTCAGCTACGCAGATTTCGAAAATAATATTCCTTTTTTTCTATCATGTAAAGAATGTTTACAAATCGGGAAGAAGAAAACCTCTTACTTAGATAATATTATTATTTCATTTACCACAATGAATATTTTTTATTATTATGTTTGTTAACAAAAATACAATCAAACTGAAGAAAAGGGAAGAACATTAATGTCAAATAAATATGCATCCTCACTCACCCCGATTTTTTGGAGGGAGGGGAAATCTACGTCTTTTAATCTCAAAACTACGTGTTGTCGTCTTTCTTTTATGTATTGCGTTAGGACGTTTTATGAAAAATCTGTACGTGATGGAGAAAAATGGACATCATTTTCCGATTCAACGTACAGGAATTACTGTAGAACATGTAAAAATTTCAAGACAATAAAACCATAGTAGGCCTGTGTTATCTTTCAGTAAGTTGAAACAAATTTTAGCGTCAAATAAGCATAGCGTTCTAGTAACTCGGTAAAATGTGCGTAGAAATTAATAATTCCAACGTTTTATCTTTGTCCAATATCATATTGCTGTATACATGCTATTTTTGTAAAACAAAAATATTAAAGAACTACCGCTTTTAATTACACTTTGTTACTTGATAACTTTTGGGTTTATGTTGCTGCTAGATAAACTGTGAAAAACATGTTAAAATCAATTTATGATTTCTTTCGCTACAAGTTTTATTAAGAATTAAATAATAAACTATTAATAACTTATGTAAAAATATAAAAATTAATTTCATGAAATATTTTACGACGAAGACCAGCTCTTAGTATTGTTGCGTCAGCGAGGTCACGTGACTAGTATCACGCCACTCCTTCTCGAACCTTCATGAATTATCGGGAGACTACTAGATTGGGGGTAGCCTGGTATATATAAGACGCTCGCAACGTGACGCAACAAGTGAATGAGTAATTGAATGTATGCGGACAAAATATTTTTGGCCACGTGAGACGTGAATTATGGTGTTTGTTATACAGCGACTGTTGAAACTAAGTGTATCGCAAAGTTATATTCAGAAAGAATAAACCAGTTTTATTTAAGAAAGGACTTGTGTCGCAAAAGTTTCGTCGGAACGAATTTACGGAAAATTAACTAACGAACGGAGACGTAACAGTATAATCAAACGTCGTTCTCGAACAAGCTGCAAAACAGGTGAACCAAGTGTCATTAAAATCTCCCAAAAAGTAATAATTCTGTTTTTAAAAAAATGTACTTGAAGTGCAGGTATTTGTGTAAAACTATTGTTCCTTACCATTAGAATAGAACATTGGTGCTCTTCTGGCTATCTCAAAGTCGGACTTGAGGTAATGTCATGTAGTATCTCATATATAAAACTAAGTTTGTGTCTGTTTGTTCGCGCCTTTCAGCCCCTATAATAGTAGGCCTATAAAGGTATGGAATCAGAGTACTCAGGTTAATGTCTGTGAGGTAACAATTTTAGTGTCAATAAAAACTTTGTAATCTATTTTTTCCACAGAAGAAGACAGGATTTTTGGTCTTATTTAAGTGGAAATGGCGTCAGAAAAATGTATGAGTATTTTATAAAGTGGTATGCTGTCGTGTCTACTGACAAACAAAACTAACTTTTTTATAGAATAGACAAGTTGAACCTGCGAGACTCTGCAAAAATAAATTGGTTTTTATTCACTATATTTTGGGCCAAACCTATCCAACAAAAGCGACATAGTGAGACTCCACAAGAAATGGAAACACGCCTTGAGAGCCAAAGAAAAACACAAGCTACTCATCGTCCAGTGAGTGAGTGAGAGCGGCAGTTTCACAAAGACGGTGACGGCATCCGCCATGCAGAGCGCCGTTCGCATAAAATATCAAGAATACGAGACCTTCGTTTGATCCTTTCTGTTTAAAAATAGCTAAACATCAGCCCTCTGTTCAGGTAATACCCGGGTAAAGACGGCTAGTTAACAATAAAGTAATGTTGTTCTAGCTATCAGGCACTAATATAATTTAGTGTACACTACTGATAACTAACTAATAACGTAAAAATAAAAGTATGGTTTGTGTGGCGAATGAACCTACGAGCAGTCTGGCAGTGACATGACAATGTTTATGAGTTTGTAAATGGTCAAAAATTGTAGTTTTAAAAGAAACTAGCTCATATATGTTAATTTCATTGTAGTTTTACTGGTTTCCAAAGCTTGATATTTTCATTATTCATCATTTTGTGGTGCACGTGAAGAAATTTGATTTTTTAGTACAGATTGACAAGAGTGATGGCTGGCTTCATTTGAAGAAAACTTTATGAATAAATCAACATTAAGTGCAAGGAAAAATAATTCTACATCGTGGTGACAAGCATTATTCCACTAATAATTCTGAATAATAAATTAAATTTAAAATCTGACAAAAGTCGATCTATGGACTTGTCGAAAGCATTAAAGTTTTACCTATTTTGTGCGATTTACTAATATTTTGATCCTGCAGGTGTTTTTTACCATCATAAACAACCCTTCTGAGTTTAATTATTACCAAAACCGTAACATAACATGCAAAATCATAAATTATACTTGAAATTACCGATTTTCCTCTAATTCTTGCTTCAACAAATTCTCGTTGTAACAGCAACAAAATGTTAAATTATATGAAACTTTAAATTCTACCAAAACCAGTTCTACGTCAACATGCGTTTTATCAACTCCAACAAACAGGTTGTATGCAATGCATGTAAAGTTTGTTCTACTTACTAAGCTAAAGCTGGAATGTCGTATGCTGTAATAACTATCGATCGAGGAGCAGCAACGGCGGCTGTAAGCAAAAATTCTTTTTCTTCTGCCTTGAAAAAGTTTCTAAAATCCTAGAAAGCATGAAAATAAAACTTTCTAAAATCCTAGAAAGCATGGAAATATTTTTTTTTAAATCCTAGAAAGCATGAAAATAAAAAATTTCTAAAATCCTAGAAAGCATGAAAATAAAAAGTTTCCAAAATCCTAGAAAGCATGAAAATAAAAAGTTTCCAAAATCCTAGAAAGCATGAAAATAAAAACTTTCTAAAATCCTAGAAAGCATGAAAATAAAAACTTTCTAAAATCCTAGAAAGCATGAAAATATTTTTTTTAAATCCTAAAAAGTATGAAAACAAAAGTTTCTAAAATCCTAGAAAGCATGAAAGTATATTTTCTTAATTACATGTAACTTTAAATGATATTACTTTTTTTTACTTTGTATGAATACATGTTTGTAACTTTCTGATTTCTATCCAAACACACGTTAGATTTATCTTAAATTCTTAATACATAATTATTAAACATTAAGTATCATCCATTATTTCTTGCCCAAACATCTTATAAATTTTAATCTGGATCATTTTCCCCTGCCCTTTCATTATATATATATATCAGCCCCAAGAGATATCTATACAATACAATGTTCTTCTGAATAATAAGCAAGTTAATTCAATAAAATAATGTTTTAATAATATATTATTTTAAAATAAATAAATAATTTAGTGTTAATAATCCTTACCCAAATTCTAATATGTTGGGACATTAATATAAAATTGATGGGAAAATTACACTTCACCAACATGGAAATTGTTGTCAAGCAATTTGCTAATATAAATAGAGTCTCAACCACTACTGCGTCTGTCTTATCCCAGTCGGCTTGAGGAACTCAGGTATTGGTGAAAAGCCTCGTCGGCACTGGATATTGCACATACAGTGTGATGGACTAACACTATTTACTGTAATACACTCTTTTTTTCTTTCACTCAAAAATTCTTATTAATAATTACCCTTAACAAGTATATAAAAGAAACTCTGTCTAAAGGGGGCGCTCCTTTCCAAGCTGGAAACTCCCAGTCAAAGTCTATACCATCGAAATTAAACTTCTCCAACAGTGCGATTGCTGATGTCACAAATCTATATGGGAGGGAAAAAATACATATCTTAATAAAGTAATTTATTACTTAACCTCAACGTATTTTCAATTGATCATAAAATGAAGTTTGGTGCCGTTGAATGACTGCCAAAGATTTGTTGAAAACTTTTTCACAAATTTCGTTTACCAAGAGAACACTGGGTACCAAAATTATATTCCTATATCAAAAAATGTCTTTCAAGTTATTATTTATACATATAGATATTGCTTTTTCTTCACTAAGATTGTATAGCAAAAACTCTTGTATGCTTTAAGCAGTTTTATCTAAAATTCCAGAATGTTTGTATAACAGTTATAGGATCTTGCATGTACATTTTCAGGAAAACAGCATGAAATTATGCTAAAAAAATGCATACTTTATAATGCATACAAGAATCTGAAACCTTTATTTAGCGGCCCTTTGTGGCTCAGCGGTAAGTTTCAGGGCCCATTATGTAGATTTGTTTATCAACAAACAAACAAATCTTCATTTAATTTCTGTCACATTTCTTTCTCAATTCAATAATTAAGTTAGTTTGTTTTTTTCCACAAAACTTCAGTATAGGCTTAGATGAAAGACACAAATCTCACTTTTTTCTGCCGGGAGGAGAGTTCACCATTGCCGAGAATTTGCCACCGCTCCCGGCTCCGACGGACAATAGCACCTTTAGGTCAGGATTATTTATCTTCAATGATGTAACATTTCCGTAAACATACAAGTCTTTTGGGTGTTTCGGGATCAGATAGTCGTAGGCAACACTTGCAAATCCTACTATTAAATGAGTACAGACTGACGGATCGAGAAGGTTGGGTTTTAGTGGAGTGTCGTCATAGCCATGCCGGATCGTATAATAGCATACCCTTTTCAAGGCTGGTTGGACCTCTGCAAATAAAAAAGAAACCCATGCATTTGGTTAATTCTATCGAAACTAACAAAAAAAACTTTTATTTTATTTTCTGTGTTTTTATTTCTATAACTTCCGAAGAGACGTGACGAAAACACGTGTAACAAATAAAAATTGGAATGTATACACAAAGGTGTTTAAAAGTAATTCAATGTTACGAAGGATGAGATAAACTTCACATACGAATACAAATTAGAGGCCTCTGCAACAGTACAATTGTCTCTTAATACTATGAAAGCAAATGGCCGGGCGTAATCCAATAGTTAGCGCGCCTGGACTGTGAATCCAAGAGTTCTTTGTTCGCGTCCTTTTACTGCAAAGACGCGCTCCGCACTTTAGGGTGTGGGTACACTGTAAGAGTGACATTCAAATTTCTTATTTACTCAGACAAGAGTAACCCAAGAGTCTGCAGTGGGTTTTGCTGATTAATTACCTTCCCTCTAATCTATCAGTTCAAAATTATGGATAGCTAGGCACAGATAGCCTTACTGTAGTTTTGTTGAACATTCTAAAACAAATAAACAAAATTAAGTTTTAGCACTTAAGTGTTATTATTTTTTTATTATTCTTTCAAACTTAAAAATTCTGAAAATGTTGTATCCAAGGGTTTCATCATACGTGTATTCGAACGTAGCCCTTATCTAAATCTAATGATCGACTTTCAAATAAATATGGAGTTTTACGGTTTACTCTCATAATTATTAGCTTAATTTGCCTTAATAAGAACTGTTTTTTTTAATATTGGTGGTATTTACCTATTTGCTTTATGTATAATTATTATTAGTTTAAATTGCCTCGATTTCGATCATTGTTGTTTGGATTTGGATTCTGTTTCTACCAAACATTTTCAAAGTTTGTCTTAAATATCACTTTTATGATTTGGTCCGACTTTATTTATATATCTTAAAATGTAATTCAAAAACGCACAAAGACGATACATTTTGAAAAATTGTGAAACCAATTTCGTAGTAACTAACTAGTTTTTTTAGTTTTTTTCGGTATGCGTTAGCTTTTCGCATTTTTGGATTACATTTTAAGATATTGTCATTTAATTGTTTTTTGGATGCTGGCAACTTTCGCCCACTTACACATGATGATGTTAAACTCTCATTTTATAACTTACTACATGTTTTTAACCTTTTAAATCTACAGTCAAGATGATTAAGAAACTGCTTTTTTAAAAACAAGCAAACCCTTTTTTACTTGTCGCTAAACTCAGCACAACAGAAGAAAAAATATATAAAAAAGTCCCAACTTTCAATTTTTTAATAAAAATATTGGATTAATAATAAAAACTTTGTTAGCTGTACATAAAAAAAAGAATAACTAAAACAAATTAGTCTATCATTTTTATACATTTTCTATGAGAAACGCAGAATAATAGGCCAGTAAAATACTTTACAACACATGATATAAATAGAGAGCTGCCTCTACTTCCTCCGATTTTATATCATTAATATTGAATGAACCAACAAAGTAAAAGTCCATATAAATCACACTAAATTAATCTATTTCACCTGGATTCAAAGCCTAACGATACCATAACGTTTTTCACCATTATATTCTGAAGCCAAAAGTACCATCAGATAAATTCTTAGTGTAAATCAGAATTTAACTAGACCATGGAAGATCGTACAATGGTCAGAGTATTTTTAGATTGTAAAGCGTTGCCAATAATTACAAGAACTTACTCTATTATAAGAGATTTGACTTTTGCGTGCAGGTTAAAGAATTGGTAACGGTTCATAAAATGACATTTCCGATGATACTATAATGTTCTGCAGAGGACATATTCCGTGTAAGTGGTGACGTTATGCGATTTTGTAAAAATTCATCATTATTTTAGCCCACTGAAAAAAATAAATATGAAATTACTATCGGCAATTCAAACATTTATTAATGACAATGTTTATTTATATATTTATGGCAAAGCTATTAAGGCTATCCGCCGCCGTCCCTAATTTTGAACTACTGATCGGAGGGAAGACAATCAATCAGTAACACCTTTACCATCCATGCTAATGGACTTGGCTGCGACCCAAATAATGCTTCTGTAGCTGAAAGTGTGGGGAATATTTTGTGACATCGCACGGATTAGAACTCGGCTTGTCAGCTCCAAAATCTAGAGTTCTACCACAAGGTCAACCCACGCCCCGACAATGTTCAACACAAATAAATAAACAAAATTACAAACACTACTACGATATAATTACAAGTCAAGTTTCTTTGTTATTTTTCTTTTGTTAATACAAGATTTACCCATGCTCTTACAAGACGATGGAAGACTGAAAAATACAGACAATACAGAACTGTCCTCTGAAATAGTGAATTGCTTTAATGGTTCTTTAATGCATACATAATGGTCAAATAGCATGCACGGTTTGTATTAGTTTAGTAGGTACGTCTCTTCTTCCTATTAAGTACCCAGTGGCTCAGAGTTTTGTTTGTTTGTTTGTTTTTTGAATTTCGCGCAAAGCCACACGAGGGCTATCTGCGCTATCCGTCCTTAATTTAGCAGTGTAAGATTAGAGGAAAGGCAGCTAGTCATCACCACCCACCGCCAACTCTTGGGCTACTA
>NW_013669269.1:38814-50269 GCF_000517525.1 Limulus polyphemus
CCTTTCCAATTGGCAATAATTCGATTTGCAATGAAACTGTCTTGGGACAAATATAACATAAATTCTCAATCCTTCGAGGATACCAGCGCAAAAGCACGATGCTGAAAACTTGGTTTGAAAAACACAACTTATCGGTTCCAAGAGGTTAAGACCTTGTCAATCGGTAGACCAGAATAGATTACCGAAAGCTTCCTTGTGCTCGGCAAACCAGTATACAAAACGTCTTGCAGTGAGGATAGAGGCATATCTATCTTGAAACACATGTACCATCATCAAAGTAAAAGTGTTGCGTCATAGGTGCTTTGGCTACTCTATTTATTATCATCGTTTAACTTAAGTAGCGCTCTGAAGTAAAGGTATAATAAACAGAACGAAAATAATCATAAGATTTAAGAGAAAAGGAGTTTTAATTATATTTTAATAATAATTATGTAATTTGATCATCTAAAATATTGATTTAAGTTCGGAGGAAACGGAAAAGACAGTTGAGATGGGGGAGGGGGGAGGATTTCCAATAAGTTCACATAAACTCATACCTCTAAGTTAGAGCTCACGATGGTATATATCTATTGAAAAAACCAGTTAGGACGTTTAACTTATCTTCACGATTTGACTATAAAAATGAAAGCAAAAACTAATTGTATCAAAATCACATATTTGAAACAAATACAAAACTTACTGAAAGGATGATTTTTCAGATATACATTACTTTGATTTGGAATTACAGATAATGCGTATAGTGAACCCCACCCACACAGCATATCCATCATTGCCGACATATAATTTTTAAAGAGCATATTCATACAATGTTTTCATGCTACCATGTTTGATACCTTTTCTTAAATGATAATAATTCCTCGTGGTTCTTTTAAAACACAAGTTTCTTTAATCTTACACGTGTATTAATCTGTATTAATCCTTAATACAGATTGATTATTTATACGAGATTTTTCGTCATTCCTTTTTAATTGATAACTGGGTTCATTGTGATACTTCCATAATGATGTATATATTGTATTGAAACTAGTATCATCTCTTTAAGATGACAAATTACTGCTTCTTTGATTTCGTTGTTATCTAAACATTAAGTATCAGAATGAGATAATCAAGAACTTTTTAAATTTTAACAACTGGCAGACTGGCAGGCAAACATATCAGTTTTGCTTTACTGAGACTTGATATTTTCAACTTGAAAAGCACCTTATGCAACACGCATTCAACACGACACTTCACCAGATAAAAGACCAGAAAGTTTAGGAATATCCAGCTCTAATTCGGAACTGCTGATTATTATTTAACTAGTTTTAGTTATGAAAAATTACCGTTTAGCAATGGTGGCTTTCATTTGATAAAGAAACACGTTATTAATGGAAATTAATTGTTTTGTTATTCTACGCTACAAGTAATATAAAATTAGCCTGATAATTGTACGATAACATTCAGATTTTTTATAGATGGAATAGATTATTACTTCTCCTGCAAAGCAGTTTTAAATGCTCCGAGAGTTTTTTGGTATTGTTACGACAGCGAAAGTCACGTGACGCTAGTAACACGTCATGATATTCTAGAAGGATCATGTCTGTTCGTGGCAACTCTGGTCTTTTCTACGCGCCCTCTATTCTTGTATATAAGTGCGCCAGATAAAGCGAAATTAATAAATCGGAATAGAATTGCAGACAGACAGAGACGGACAATTGAGTCAAGCGCGGTAGTGGCCGTAAGTAAAGTGCGTGAATCGTTGTGAATTCTAGTGTGTGTTAACTTAAAGTGCCTATGGAAATTAAGTGTATTGCAAAATTGAATTGAGAAAGAATAAACTAGTTTTATTCAAGAAAGGACTTGTATCGGTGAAATCTCTCGGAAAGAATTTCTACGGAAAATTAACAAACGAACACAGAGACGTAACAGTATGTCTTTTCTGTCTTCTTAGACGGTTCTCCAAACGTTCCAGAGTGGTACAGTTTGAATGAGTTTGAGATGTGGGTATGTTAAGACGGAGTTTGGACGTTATTTGCCTCAAAGTACGGGTGGACACAGCGTGCAGTATGGTATTACTGAAATAGTTTTGGTACTTCCCCGTGAAATTTCATAAATACAGCAGTGCATGATTGTCCGGAATGTCATACATAATGATACAATATTGCATTCATGACTCCCTTAACTACTACCAGGGGGCCAACACCGTAACAGCGCTAAGACACACTATTCAGAATATATCCTCTCCACTATTCATGGTTAGGACAATAGTGTTATATCCCAAATGTTCTTCATACTTCTGCAGATTTCATACCTGTGCATCTAAAACTTTATGCAATTAACGACTTCCATACTTACATGTGATGGTCGGTTTTGGGGCTGCATGCAGCCCGTTCGTGACATCGTGCGACTAAATATCTTCCACTCAATGTATTTACAGGCCTATAGTTTTTCTGATTAAATTCCTTAATAATGAATATTTGCTTTATTGGATTTTATTGCAAAGCAACATAAAGGCTATCTGCGTCAGCCATTTCTAATGTTGAAGTGATAGACTAAAGGGAAGGCACCCACCGCCAACTCTTGGGCTACTGTCTATCAACGAATAGTGGTATTGACCGTCACATTAAAACGCCTCCATGACTGAAAGGATGAGCATGTTCGGAGACGGGTGTCGATCTAGCGACCCGCAGATTGGAAGTTAAGCGTCCTAACCACCAGGCCACGCTAATAATGATTGTTTGTTTGTTTTGGAATTTCGCGCAAAGCTACACGAGGGCTATCTGCGCTAGCCGTCCCTAATTTAGCAGTGTAAGACTAGAGGGAAGGCAGCTAGTCATCTCTTGGGCTACTCTTTTACCAACGAAATAGTGGGATTGACCGTCACATTATAACGCCCCCACGGCTGAAAGGGCGAGCATGTTTGGTGGGACGGGGATTCGAACCCGCGACCCTCAGATTGCGAGTCGAGCGCCTTATCCACCTGGCCATGCCGGGCCATCGCTAATAATGAATAAAACACCAGATTTGCAGTTTCGTTTCACAACACGTTTCAAAGAATGCATGGACCAACAAGTTATTAAATTTGGACTATTGATATTCTACTTTAACACGTTCAGTGATTTGGTCATTTCTGGGGCACATTCCTCACAGTAAATTTGGATTTCAGTGAGTGGAATCTAAAATGCCTTGAGCATTCATGCTAGTTTCATTTTTCTGAAGAAAATCCGTGAATATTTCATTAGTAAACATATACGTGGTATATATGACTGGAAGTAAGAGAGAAAAGATGAGTATGAATTAACGGCAGTTTAAAATCAGAAATTTCTTTATAACCTCTCTTTGTTCTTCGAACTTTTTTGTTTTGTAATTCAGCAAGCGACGTTTTAACAGTTTACCCGGTACAAAGACCACATTCTGCAGACTTACATATCATATCAATAGACAGAGATGATCACGACTTAGAAATTAGATCTGAAGCGTGAAAAGTTTATACAAGATTCTTACTCTTTTCGTGGATTTATGAGTATAATCCTAATAGATTTCAATCTATGTTCTCGATCATTGTGAAAGACTGCTTTCTAAAGTAGTTGCTCAATTATTACCAAGTTTTCAAATAGTCATGTGATAATTACTACCGTACAACACAAAACAAAGATAAAAATTGTTTAAAATTTCTATGATCTTCACCAATAATTCAAAAAGCTGTTTTATTAATCTAAAGAGACGAACAAATTCTGCTATTATTTCCAAAATTAATCATAACCCACAATCTAAAAGTTATTTCAAACAAACGTCATGTTCAGCTTACTCGACTTTCGGAAATAAGATGTAGACTAATATAATTAAAATCATCGGGCTTAATTTCATGTAAAATATACTTATGAGTCTTACCTGATTTCTTCTCTTTCTCTTTCTCTTCAAATTCTTTTAGAGTTCCTTTGTAGTAGAGGTATCTGTCTTGATACGCATAGTAAACTCCGGTAGTAAGAAGCAAGGCCATTGTCGCCAAAGCATATTCTGTTGCCACCATGTTTTTTTTTTTCTTTTGAACTCACTGCCAGGAAAACATTATTCACATAATTCTTTAGCCATAGAATTAGCTTTAAAGCAACTTTTATCGCTGAGCTCATTTATAATACATTTAGCATTGAAAATATCAAGCACTTTTTGTATATTCATTCATATACAATGATAAAACAAAAGTTGACGATTTAACGCTAATGCTGTGGATAGCTATAATTAATTAATAGTTATTGATAACAATTAGAATCATTATTTTATTTGGTTTCCTATATATCTGTAAATAGATAAAAACGAAGAGTTCAACTTGCATTATCATGAACAAAACGAAGGTTAAAGCTAGATGATGAGTTTGTATTAACATCGTACCCACTTCCGCAAATATTTTAAATTTCCCACATCCATACTTTCTAGTGCCTTGCTATTTATTATTTGTCTTTTTCGGGCATGGTAGTTTTGGTATTAGTGCTTTTATTAAACTTCCTATATACTGGGCGTCGGGAACTATGTTAACAAATTTATTATCAAAAATAAAGAATTTTGCTTACATAACTTTCGGACGCTCTTTTCATTTATATATGTTAAGCACATATTTTTAAATCAAATAATTTGTGAATTTTCGACCTAGGCCTAAAAGGGATCAAACTTTTGTCGCCCTGATGGCAGGCCAGTATTATTCAGTCCTCGAAATTAGCAACGGCATTTTATGATACGCGTCAATTACGACGGCAAAAAAAAAAACTAAAAATGCCGCAAGAAAAAATACGCGCAAAATATTCCCCATTTAACTTCTTAAGGTTTTCCTTTCAAATATTAAGATTTTATAGAAAATAAAATTGCTGATAAAAATATAAAATTTAATGATACAAACACCTCATCTTGTCTAGTTTTAAATGTTAGTTACGACTGAATTAAATAGATTGTTGTAACAGGCGATCATGGAAACTAGCGTCTGATTTTGCCACATACATGTCCATTGCTTAAGGAAAGGCCAATAAAATATATAAGCTGTTAACGTTACAAGTCAAGCTTCCATGTCTAATTACCAATATGTAATGGCCCGGCATGGCCGAGTGGTTAGGGCGCTCGACTCGCAATCTGAGGGTCGCGGGTTCGAATCCCCGTCACAACAAACATGCTCGCCCTTTCACCCCTGGGAGCGATATAATGTGACGGTCAATCCCACTATTCGTTGGCGGTGGATGGTGATTACTAACTGCTTTCCCTCTAGTCTTACACTGATAAATTAGGGACGGCTAGTGCAGAAAGCTCTCGTGTAGCTTTGCGCTAAATTAAAAAAAACAAACAAACCATTATGTAATTTAATATTTCGCGCGGACCGCTGAAAATATTGATAATTCTCTATGTAGTAGCTTCTACACTGTATTAATTTGATTAATAAAACACGTGTTTTAATGAAAGTGCAATCCATAACCAGAACTATAACGCACTATATTAAAACACGTTATTGTTTTTATTTATTTATTTATTGTGCGTTTTAGTATCGGAAGAGACAGACAAGTTTATTATAAATTTACAAGAGTTTAGCATATGTTAGATACTTCTTCCTATAGAGCAAACAAGAAAGATAAGTTCAGTTTAAAGTTAGTTGAAGAATAAAGAAAATCAATGTTTGAAAAAAGTTGTTAGAAATATTTTACTGCAGTTTGCTAGCGTTAAGACTTTTTTACGAGTATTGTTTCATTTTGAATTTCTGTGAAAGTTGAATATTTGATAATGGGGGGCAAAGTTTGCGCCTCTGGTTTATTCATCAAAAATATTTAATCAGTATAAATCCTTAATGTACATTTTAAATTTTTTACGATGGTGAGGAAGCTTGGATTGAAACCCGCTCGTCTATTAAGTGCATCTTTAAGTGGAAGAATATTTTAAAAATGGACGACGGCATCAGTCCAGTAATAGTAGTGGAATTAGTGTCTAGGAAATGTTTTGCAATTGATGTTATTCAATGTAGATGTGCTGATTCCGAATCGGAATGATGCTACTTCGACATTCTTGATCGTTTCGAGGTATTCAAGATGGCGACAAAAATGGCTGCCAAAACATATATTTGCCAATATCTCAGCTTCTACTTGCGATATCACAACAAAATATGTGTCTACACCTAAGTTTTTGATGACTCTAACTTCAACTTTGCATCTTTAATTGCTCTCGGATCAATGCTCTTTCCAATACCGTTACCTTAACTCATGATCAACATTTTCAGCGGTTAGCATTATGCAAGTACAATGTAGACATATCTTAAACATATATGTATTTAGATACACAAATTTCATCCATACGTAGTTTCACAGATCTGATGTGGGATATTCACCTAACAACTTCCTGCAACAGTGGTCTCCACTGTCAGAACTAAGCATGGAGATTACCCAGCACTTGGTGATAACCATCTTTTATCACATACTTATCTTGTAACTAATTAAAACTATAATATTTCTGCTATCATATATCTTCTAGGGCTCTATTATACGACCTGTTATCAAATTATCTTATCAATCTAGACAACATAGATTGCAACAAGTTTGCAATGTAAATTGTATGTACCTTAACCACCAGGAAATTCATGAAATCGTTTTCACCAGTGTGGTTCATTACTGTTTTAGTCCAGTTATTATCGCAATTGCTGTTGCTTTCATTCAACTTGCAAATGACACTGCACGGCAACTGATTTGCTACACAGCTACACCTGGCTGTTGAACAAGGTCGCCCACTTGTACACCCACAGCAAGTCATTTGATGTATATTGGGTGCAGTTACTGGCTTTTCAACTGATAACGTGACAGAAACAAAAGTAGATGTCAGTATGTCACGCTCCCATCCTAACTCAGGCGGATCAAGATCTGAGGATCTTTGTTTATGCTGGCATCCATATACATGTCTGAAGATGAGGTCTCTTGATATTTTCAACAAAAGATCCCGTGTTTTTATGAGTCGGATAACTTCCAAAGCATGCATTAGGATCTCCAAAATGATCAAGTTTGTAGCCTGTTGACGATACTTTGATAACAGTTGCTTTTCCTATTCCCCACTTGGAGACTGCAAAATCAAGGTTATCTAGCAATAGCCAATAGGTTTGATACTGAAAACATATTTTATAGTTGTTCAAATATTTTGCAAATAACTCAATTAGCAAAATACATTTTTTCAGATAATACTTACAGGTCGGTTTAAAGGTTGACATTTTCGTAACAAGAACCTTATGAACAGTAGGCCTATTCAGAGAGTAAAATACGCTTTGCCTGATGATATTCGCAGGTCAGTTTGAAAGTTAACCTTCTCGTAACAATAACCTTGTGAAAATTATTCAATGGTCAAAATACACGATGACGATACTCACAGGTCAGTGTGAAGGTTGACCTTTTTGCAGCAAGAATCTCAGATTAAACCTGGTAAGCGGCTAGTGTAAAACATTTACTAGACACTAGTGAAGCCTAAATTGTGTCTTGGCAACTAGACTATTTGCCAAGCTGTTATCTTAATTAATGCACTTGCGGCGGCATTTCTTACGCCGTGAATTTTATGCCCTAATTTTGAGAACTCTTTATATATACATAAAACCAAACCAGAGATGTCTATTATGAGATTCTAATTTAAAAAAAAACATTGTTCATTGCCAGTCCTTTTCATTATGTATTAACTTATAACGGAAAATATCTGTTGTCATAGAACCTAAAAGTATTGGGATATTCCATCTATCAGACATTATCCAAACTCAAATGACAAACTAGGTAGTTGCTACGAAAGATCAAATTATGGGTTAGGAATTGAATGCTTTGAACCACAATGTATCGGTTAAAATTAATTAAACACCCGCCCTCCTCTCCTAACCACCCAGTATTCTGAAGGCGCAATAATCACAGATTTTTGGTTTTCGCGGTGTAAGTAAAAATTGGATGAATAAACAAATTCATAGGTTCATAATAGATTAACGCAAACTCAAGTGGAAATTTAAAGGATACATCTTGGCGGGGGTTCGGGGGACCAACCGCCCCCGACGGCTTGTTTTCATTTTAAATACAAACAACAGAAATATTTGAATCGACATTGTAGTGTACAGCTCAATGCATCATCTCAGTGTCAAGGTAACTTTACTGACTGGAAGCTTTTAACATGTGTAATGAATCGGGGATATAACATTCGTTGTCTCAGCACTATGGAATAAGAATCTTGAATGTCTATTCTCTAAGCCTCCCAGTGGCACAGCGGTACGTCTGCGGACTTACAGCGCTAGAAACCGGGTTTCGATACCCGTGGTGGGCAGAGCACAGATAGCCCTTTGTGTAGCTTTGTGCTTAACTACAAACAAACCATTCTTTCAGAAGAGCTAGATTCCCAACTCCAATCCTGATGCGTAAATATTCGGGCTCTGCAATTAACAATATACATGCAAACGAAAAAATAATATCAAGGAAATTATGACAAGCATTATCCATCCGTTCATAAGAATTACAAGCTTTTACGTCATATCCTGGGGGTGTTTTTGTTATTGGACCATCGGACCTTTGGAGTTACGGCCCTCGGACTAACGGACCGTCACCGACGAAACCCATTTAAGTATAATTCGGGCAAGCTAAACAAGCCCAACTACCTGAAGTTTGTCTTTGCGGCCCGAATTATACTTGAATGAATTTTATCAAGGGAGGAAGATGGGTGTTTAATTAATTATTACGGAACTATCAAGATAAGGGTTTACGGTTCCAATTACCATCATTTTGTAATAGTTATTTAAAGGGTGAATATTGGGAGTTATAGAAACATAGGGGGGTTTATTTCTACTATAAGGTTATTTTAGTAACTGCTTTGTGTCATAATATTAAGGGTGACTGAACTTCCCAAAACTAGCTGCAGACAGCGAAAGCAGTAAGAGTTGAGATGTTGTGGGTCAAAGCACTCATCTCCTAACCCTTAATTTCATCTACCTAGTTTGTCATTTGCGTTTGATCATGTCCGATAGATGGGTTGTTATGACCACAGACAATTTCCGTTATGAGTTTATAAATAATGGCAAGTAGTGGTAATGGATAAGTTTCCGTTTTTGTTTAGTTTAGAAACTTGTGATTAACATATCGGGTTTTGTTTTTATTTTAACTTCCATCAATGTTATATAGTGCTGATTTGACCGCCTAATTACGGTTTATGTAATTTATTCTAACATAATTGTTTACTTTTCTATTATATATATACATACGGGATTAATAATCATTTTAATTATGGAATACCTTAACTTCCCTTCCTCCCGAAAAAAAGAATTTGACACATTAAATTTATACTTTATTATTATTATGTATTACATGATAAATCAGTACTGTTTACAATTTCAGATAAATTGTACTTTATTTTAAAACAAGTGCTTTGTGGGAATAGGTATCCACACTATGTTGCCATTTTTAATTTTTTTTTGTTTTGTTTGTGACTTATTTAAGTCTCTCTTCACATACAGTTAGCTAAGTTGTAGTGTGCCTTTTTATAATCACCAGTCATATAAACGGATTTGATATTTTTCAAATTAGGGAAAACATTTATAAATAGATAAGATTTTAATATAATGACACTTTTCCTGTAAAAACAAATATTTTTACAGTTTTCAAATGTATGTCATTGTTGTTATGAATCAGAACGAAAGGATTTGATATTATTTTCTGCACAGACTGCAAAACAATTCAAATTAAGTATAAAATATCTTGCAGGTCGTGCCCTCACAAGGAATTTGGTAGGTTCAGAACCCTCAATTAACTTTAAAAAAGTGAATAAAAAATAATAATAAGTAACTGTTAATCTGAAGCTCAAAAATGATGTATTCCTAGCCAAGAATATTTCTTTCAAACATTTGTTAAGAATACGAAACCACTAAAACTTAGATTTAGATAATGCATTTAGCAACAGCCATATTCAAACAGATAATTACAAAATTTAAACATGTTTAAAAAAATCAAACAAAATAATAATAATCAAGCGTTACTATAATAAGCTTGAGAAAGCGATACAGTTCTATTGCTTTGATTACAACCTAATTAATACCCACGTTCAAAATACTTACTTTTAAGCTCTACTGTAAACTTATATTTTCAACTTTCAAAATATAACTTCTCCACATTATATCAACGATTTGCAAAAATGTACTGAACTATTCTATCAAAACATAGGCATAATATACTGTAACAATATACCGAACACCAACAAAACTTTCGAAACATGTATTAACAAACTGAGACAACAAGTTGATAGATCAAACACTTAGTTTCAAGTCCCTCAACGATCATTACTCTTTATAGAGTAAATTTGGTTTCTATACCTTATTAAATCTCACCTGAGGTATACCTGTTCCGCCGACCGGTTATAATTAAAAACGGAAGACAAAATAAACACTTCTTGGTCACTCGTTAAAAAGATGTGAACTCATACACGGAAAGAAAGCATCTTTATATGCGTTACTACATCAATTTTCAATATTCAGCTCACAGGTATTTTTGTTTAAAATGTCCAATCATTCAGCGTAACTAGCAGACCAGTATCTTCCGAGTATTTAAGAACGCGATGTTTGCCTTACCACACGCATAAGCTTCCTGTAATGATAGGCCTTATGTCGGTATATTTTTGACATAATAGCTACGTCATTACTTCATCCTCGTATTTTCAAACTTTCTCGCACAATGCTTATGCTTGGAGGCCGTGAACTAGTAAACGCTGTAGTTGCAAGTTCGTGTACTTCCTACAACGTGAGTTCTAGAAAACCTCTTGCTACATTATGCTGACAAGTCATTGACCTGACATTGACCGCTAGTGCAACCAATGTTTTTTTTTATACGGTGTGATTATTTTACTAGCTTTTGAAGGGGGTTTCCCTCGCATCGAAACTAAAATATGAGCAAGTTATTGTCAGTAAAAGCTAGCTAGGTTACACTTCGAACGATCACTCTTGACAATTGTTGCGGAACGATTTTATTCTGCAACAGATAGGTAACTGAAGGAAACCTATAGATTTTTTTTTATTTGTTTCTGAGTCACAAGAAACGTTTTCAGATTGGATAAGCCCCTAGTGACTCAGCGGCAAGTCTGCAAGCTTACGACGCTAAAAATCGGGTTTCGATACCTGTGGTGGGCACAGCACAGATGGCCCGTTGTGTAGCTTTGTACTTAAGAAAAACTAAACAACATCAAATCAGATAAGCATAATATTGACTTCTAAACTACCAACAAACCTAAATCGCATAAAATCAACTTGATGAATTTTCCGTGATGGAAGTAATACACATTTTAATTTTATCATTTTATGGAATATACTTTTAATTAAATATAGTTTTACCCAATGTATTACATTATATTAAATCAACTGATCCCTTCCAAGTGTGGGAAAGATTGATAGTCTCGAACTAAAATAAAATCGAAACAAAATAAAGATGAAAAATAATAGTTTGTTTGTAATTAAGCACAAAGC
>NW_013669269.1:51072-62966 GCF_000517525.1 Limulus polyphemus
CTCAAAACATATTTTAAATAAGAGCACAGAATTAGTTTGGTAGAATAAACTAACGTTGTATACGAAAATTAGTCAGTTTTGTTTGATGACTTTAGATCAAAAGTGAAACCAAACATATATATTTGTAGATAAAAGAAAAAGAAAAAAAAGAGCTAACATCAAATAAAGATAAACATATCGTAATGGCTACGTACATTATATAAAGGTATCTTATCCAGCTTAATTTAAATAGTTTACCAAACTAGGGACTAATATATTAGGTTCTGTTGATTGTGCATAGTGCAGAGATCACGGATTGGGACTTCCCTCTCTGTCTCTCTCTCCCTGGAATCGAAACCCGGCGTCAAACATTTTGCCCTTTTAGTCTTGTGGCGTTAAAATGTTACTTTCAATCCCACTGTAAATTTGCAAAGAGTAGCCCATGAGTGAGGTGGCCATTTCAATTTTTATTTTGCTATTGGCTGTTAAAAAATAATGAAAAAATTAGCGATTTTCTTTTCGGGAAATTGAAAGCATTTCTGAATAAAAGGAAATATTGAAAAAATTAAATTCTAAAAACGTATAATATATTTGTTGGGAAATTCTCTTCACTTAAAAGTTAAACTAATTATCATATAGTTTTTAAAGCCAACAAGATCCATGCTACGCATGGCGCTGGCACCTTTGATAGTTTACGTAATGCATCCAGAGGTTTGAGAAATACCGTTTTGTTAGTCAAAGTAATTTTCAGGCATATTTTGAGATTTACGTGGCAAATGGCAAGGAGAAGAAACACCTTTGAAATTAGTTATAATTATTAGTATAACTGAATATCTCACAGAACTGTCATAATTAATGACGGTGGTTTAGTTAAAGAAAATTCAATACTTAATAATATCACTAAAGTCTAGAGAACTGTCACAGGAAACTCTTAGAAGAAAACCAAAACAAAGTTTGTTTGTTTGTAATTAAGCACAAAGCTGCACAATGGGCTATCTATGTTCTGCCCATCACGAGTATCGAAACGCGGATTCTAGCGTTGTAAGTCCGCAGACATACCGCTGTGCCACTGGGGGGGGGGGCACCAAAACAAAGTAATACGTTCACCAGTTATACAGAGAGCATAGAAAAGCAACAGATGAATTTCAGTGATAATAGGTAAGTCTAATATAATCATATACTCACGTAAGGGGATCATATTAACGGTTTATTATACAGTTTGAAAAGCTCAACAGTCACAATAATTATATAAATTGTCGTTAATGTATGTAAATATGTACAGTTAACTTGAATAACGTGTATTTTTTGTCCCATATCTATATGTTGTGTTAATAGAACGAGGAAGAGAGATGTTATGTACAAGTTTTTTTTTTTTTCAACTAACTGTTTCGAAGAAATTAGTATATCTTATGAATTACATAACAAAATTATTTCAAAAGTAACTTTCACACCAAAGTTGTGTTGCATTTGTATAAAAAAATAATATTAAGAAGAATTATACATATCATCATATTTAAACGTAGAAATGAATTTCTTCATATCTGAATTATGGTCTGCTGATAGACTTACTCTGTCTTTCGAAAGTCTTGGAGAGCACAGTCTTAGTTAATCAAACTTCGACTGTGTTTATAACATTGAAAACATATACTTTACACATCCAGTCTTAGTTACTCAAACCTCGACTGTGTTTATAACATTGAAAACATATACTTTACACATCCAGTCTTAGTTACTCAAACCTCGACTGTGTTTATAACATTGAAAACATATACTTTACACATCCAGTCTTAGTTACTCAAACCTCGACTGCGTTTATAACATTAAAAACATATATTTTCTACATCCAGTCTTAGTTACTCAAACCTCGACTGTGTTTATAACACTGAAAACATATACTTTACACATCCAGTCTTAGTTAATCAAACCTTGACTGTGTTTATAACATTGAAAACATATATTTTCCACATCCAGTCTTAGTTAATCAAACCTTGACTGTGTTTATAACATTGAAAACATATATTTTCCACATCCAGTCTTGGTTAATCAAACCTTGACTGCGTTTATAACACTGAAAACATATACTTTACACATCCAGTCTTGGTTAATCAAACCTTGACTGTGTTTATAACACTGAAAACATATATTTTCCACATCCAGTCTTAGTTAATCAAACCTTGACTGTGTTTATAACACTGAAAACATATATTTTCCACATCCAGTCTTGGTTAATCAAACCTTGACTGCGTTTATAACACTGAAAACATATACTTTACTACATCCAGTCTTAGTTACTCAAACCTCGACTGTGTTTATAACATTGAAAACATATACTTTCCACATCCAGTCTTGGTTAATCAAACCTTGACTGCGTTTATAACACTGAAAACATATACTTTACACATCCAGTCTTGTTAATCAAACCTTGACTGTGTTTATAACACTGAAGACATATACTTTACATATCTAGATTCGTTTAGTACCTATTATTCAAAACTGACAATTTCTTCATGTTTGAAACGACCAGTTGTGTAGCTTTGTGTTTAACAACCGACAAACAAATCTTAAGAACTCATTGACGTTATTCTTTAAAATGGCTTCATTTATACTCGGCTCTTAGACGCTTCTGTTGCCTTCTGGGTCAGGGATTTGCGTTTACAAGTCATGATATATGAGTGGCAACCTTAGGGCTTTTTTCCTTTTGACCGGTAAAAAAGGAGGTCAACCTGTTACAAAACAAAAAGGTCTTGTAGTATACATCCATTTCAGTAAATATTCCTCCGCATCCCCCGAAATTTTGGGAGAGCCCGAGCCAAAGGGCCTGATAAATTTAAGACCAGGGTATAGACATACAATTTAATTTGCTTGCACTAAAGGGCGGTTGCATTATACTGCTAAGTTAATGATATCAATCAGCCAGAATCGTAACTACAATTATAGGGAAATAAAAGTAGGAAGTCCAATACTTTTATGCGGGGGTGACGGCCATCTTTTGTGGTTACACCACTGACCCTTCTTTAACTGTTATTGAGTGACTATTTTAAATAAGCTATATAAACCAGCCGTCTTTAAAAGAAGGCACTCTTAAGAAGTATCTGAAATGGAAGTTATCTCTTTGAAAAGAGTAGTTAATTGGTTTTCTAACTAATAATTGCCGACTTATCAGTCAAACTGAAAAATACAATCTATAAATGAAAGTGCAAAACAACAATTTTACATAGACTTTTCCTTTAGTTTACTATTAATTACGCGTAAATCGTAACAGCTAGAAACATAAATTATGTTCGTTCAAAAAGTTCTGCGGACTTACAAAGCTAGAAACCGGGTTTCGATACCCGTGGTGGGCAGAGCACAGATAGCCCATTGTGTAGCTTTGTGCTTAACTTCAAACAAAACAAAAAAAAAGTTCAATAAGTAGCGCAGAGTCATCTATTGATAACTATATTAAATATGAAAAAGAGATTATTAGAATGATATTCTGAAACACTAGATGGAAATTTCCACGTTCTGATAATTTTTAGAAAGTGATTTCGAATAAAAAAATGATTGAAGTTTGGAATGGAAAACCGTATTCTAGTTAGCAACACGTTATTTATCTTCTTTTATTTTTTAAACATTTGTAAGAAACAGTTATTACCATGTTCTCATATATGATAAATTGTACCTTAGTCAATATCCTAAGTTTGTCAGAATATCTTATGTTTTTAAATGCTTGATATAAATATCCAAATATATAATTTTATATAAAAATCTAAGTCAGTGTTACATTTTCGAATTTTTAACAATCAATAAATTTATGTAATCCTGTACATAACATTAATAACGTCGTCACTCTGATATAATAATTCAATCATATGTTCAGTTAAATTGTTGATGTTATATAAAATGTATCCATTAATCTTATTCGGCTTAGGATTATCATTATAAGCTCAGTTTATGAATAGTATTCTATCTAGAGGCGAAAGTATAATGATCATAGTTCTATATAGGGCCTCTTAATGACACGTCATGGGTCCATTTACATTTTTGTAAAGCATCATTTTAAATTGTTTGATAACGCAGTTTCATAAGACAATCGATTTTATTAAACTGCTGGGCCCGGCATGGCCAGGTGGTTGTGGCACTCGACTCGCAATCTGAGGGTCTCGAGTTCGAATCTCCGTCCCACCAAACATGCTCAAAAAACAAACAAACAATTAACCTGCTGAAAAATAACCGAACTTCATTTGAACCGCATTAAACGCACGTCGTATGAATTATAAAGCAGTTATATTTACGATTGTGTCCTTTGTTTTGTTTCTTGTAAAGCTACACCATGGGCTATCTGTGCTGTGCCTACTAACGGGTGTCGAAACCCGATTTTTAGAGGTGTGATCCCGCAGACTTACCACTGATCCACTGGAGGGGGAGGTCACGGTTGTGTCTTTTCCCTTTCTCTTTTCTTAGTAGCTTCATTTACGTGCTATAATGTGACTGTCAATTCCACTTTACGTTGGTAAAGGAGTAGCTCAAGAGTTGGCGGTTGGTGGTGTTGACTAGCTGTCTTTCCTCTAGTCTATCGTTTCTAAATTAGGAACGGCTAGCGCAGATAACCTACGAATAGCTTTGCGTGAAATCAAATAAATAAACAAACAATTTTGTTACCAACTCAAACTAACTGGCATGGCAATAAACATGAAAAAATATGTGGATGAACTTATAGTGAATGTTGGGTATCAAAAATCATGTAAGATATCTTCTCGCACTTATTGTTTTCAAAGAGTGAAACCTCCTCATTCCTGAAAACCACAACTTAAAGTGTAAAATGTGTTTATAAAGATTGTTATATCAATTTTTCTGGCTTAAGCTTTTAAGAAAAATAAATTAAATTAGACCCTAGATTAGACCCTTATATTTATTCTGGGGAATGAATGAGAAATAGCAATAAGACAAGAGTTCTATGAAACTTGTCCTCCAGTGGTTCCGGCTGTTGGATTACGTGCTGAAATTCGAAGTTCGATTTCTCGCGGTGGACAACATGCAGATTGCCCGCCATCCAGTGGCACAGCAGTATTTCTGCTGATATATACCGCTAGAAATAGGGTTTCGATACCCGTGGTGGGCAAGAGCACATATAACCCACTGTGTAGCTTTTCACTGAGACAAAAATAAAAACAATTGTTGAAACTATCAGTAATTAGTGGACTGCAGCAATGTTGGGATTGGCAAAACATATCCATTAAAAAAGTATATAAATATGTGTTGAAATCTACTAAAGTCATGCAGTGGCTTTTAAGCCTAACTTACATAAATCAAAGTTTATTTAAGACTATTTGAAATATTGACTAAAAGTTACACAGAATTATCAAAATACTTTCGCATGCTAAGTCATGTTTAAATGTCATTTCTACATAGTTCAAACTTCCCTGGCTCGGAATGGCTAGGTGGTTAGAACGTTTAACTAGCAATCTGAGGTTTTGCGGGTTCGAATTCTCGTCCAACCAAACATGCTCGCCCTTTCAGCCGTGCGGGCGTTATAAAGTGACGGTCAATCTCACTATTCGTTGGTAAAAGAGTAGCCCAAGAGTTGGAGGGTGGGTGGTGATGACTAGCTGCCTTCCCTCTAGTCTTACACTGCTAAATTAGGGACGGCTAGCGCAGATAGCCCTCGTTTAGCTTTGTGGGAAATTCCAAAACAAACAAACAACCGGTAGAGTCCGCATATTGCACCATATTGAGTAGTCTTATGTTTTTGCGTGTTATAACACTCAATGTAAAAAAGTAGCTGAAAGCGTTCAGTTTTTATTGTGAAATACATAGGGATTCTCAGCAGTAATTATTCATATTAATTGCAATATTGATAATATTTGTGTTTAATTTTCTTATGACTGGTATTATATCATACAAAGCCGTGGAAAACAAGCCACTTGGTGCATAAATAGATTAGAAAAGTCTGTTTAAAATTCCGATAGGGTTCATTGGTAACTTTATCGTAACTATGCAAAGAGTTATTAGAGCTGAGTGTAGAACCAGTTTGACTACATTATTTGAAGGGATGTGATGATGAAAGCATAAAAGATATCACCACCGAGATATTACAAGTGCAGTTGTAATCTGCCATTGTAAACATTCTCAAGTTATCTGGGTTCATATCCAAAACTATTTTGTTAGTTTTGTTACACAAAATGATAAAAGTAAAGAAAAACTCTTCAAACCACTTGACATGGGTACAACGTACTTTCTTTGTAAGAGTTCTGTTAGAGCTTTTTGTACGTTTTTTTAAACATCTAAGTCATAGGAGTAACCAAGAACGAAATAAAAAGTGGTAAAATTAAATCAACTGAAGGTTATTGTTTTAAAAATAAATAAATAGATAAGATTATTAACAAATAAAGTGAAAAGCGAATAAAATCTAAGAATGAAAAGAACAAATATAAAACATATTTTAATAATCTATTGTATACAGTGCAATACGGTTTGTAGCACATAGGTCCTGGACCGAATCGCTGAATTTGTTTCTTTGTTTTTCGCACAAAGCTACTTAAAGGAATATCTTCTCATAGCCGCCCTAGTTACGATCTGGAAGATTAGAAGGAAGGCAGACAGTTAACAGCACCCATCGTCAACTCTTGGGCTACTTTCGTCTGACCGAATAGTGGATTTGACCGTCACTCTTATAGGGCACACACGGCAAATTTAATTCTATCGTCATATTAAGCACCCGGTTTAGCGTTTAATTTTGACTCAAAAGAAAAACTTGATTCACTGTGTTCTGAATACATTAAGAAACATGACAATTTTCGTTTAATTAAGACGTGACTGAAAGCTAAAGGCTCGCTGACCCACTTTTTTCGTGTCCTTGGTAGCCTTAAAATTTGGGGTTCCTTTAGGCATTTTATACTTTGTGGGACACATGCTTGTGATTAAACCGATCACTCGCACTTGTCTAGATTTTTCTAGTTGCATGTTATTAACATGCATATTCTATGGAAAGATGTGGGTTCAAAAACAAGAATTCTGACAACGGGAGCGATATATAACTATCCTGTTTAGATTATCATGAAATAATTATACCCTAGACAAGTGGTTTACTAATTCCCTAGCGAATATTTTTGCACAGTTCGATAAACTGTATATATATTATTTGAATCGTCAAGTCTTATAGGTTATATGACCAAGATGTTGATTCCTGATACATTCGTATGAGAAATGATTCGTACTGAACAACAATAGCAGCAAAAAATACACAAGCTCAAGACTCCATTTTGTCTAGTATAGTACTAACTGTGAAAGATCATGAAATGTATTCACAGATACATTATTCGTTCTTTGATTTAATCTAATTTAAAATTTGATAAAAGATATATTTGAATTGCCTCTTTGCAATGTATTTATAAAATATACTAGTATTTTCAGCGTTACATTTCAAAGAATAATGCATTTGTATATTGTGTTTCTCAGACAATAATCTTTATATTTTCATACTTTGTGAAGTGCATGCTGTTAAAACACTAAGGTTTACGGTTAGTCGAATCGCTTCACTTGGACTGAAATACTAACACTTAATCATGGGTTACGTGGTCGCGGGTATATTAATGATTCTTTGATTTAATTTACTTTAAATGTTGATAAAAAGAATATAACTGAATTGCATATTTTTAAATCTGTCTTACCGAAGAAGACAGAATGTGGCTTCTGTGTCTGACTGTCTATGATATAAACTTTATAAGACACATAGTTAAAGTTAGGGTATTCATATTATTTCATACAAAGATATACCTATGAATTTCTGTGTAATCGGACTGTTGAAACGGGAACTGAGAAATCATCATCCTCGTACACTTCAGGTAACGGTAGCACGCTTAGGACATGACAAGTCTTACGACGGAGCTTTTTAAAATGGAAACTAAGCTGCAAGATTATTGTAAAGATATAAAGACAGACTGTAACGACGTGGTAAGGCTCTAAATACGTTCAGTATAATCTACTAACTCCCTGTATAATTTACTTTCCCGTTTGAAAAAAAAGCAACAACAAACAAAGATTAAGTTAAAGAATAATAATTGTGATGCTGTCACCAGAATATAATAGGACACTACATCTCTTGCAAACAGGGCCTGTTCTTGGTCTACTTTAAGGGTCAAAAGATGGCCCCAATTTAGGCGCCAGTTTCTCTTGGTAATTTATTTCCTATGATATATTTTCTCGTCTTGAATTTGAACCTGAGATCTGTCACACGCAAGGCAAGTCTTCTACTAACTGATATAAAGGGTTAATCCACTAGAACTTGCTAGTAAGGCATTTTTGAACAACTCAAGGCACTGTAATATTCTTAATCTACATTAATAAGTCATATTTTACTTTTTAGATGTATTTTGCTTTGATCTTTTGTGCAAAATATTTAATGAAAAATATATATTAAAAGTACTTTAAACTCTAAAAATTTGGAAAATCGCAGAATCATGAATGTAAACAGTTCGCAGATCCCTATATGTACGATGGAGAAGAAAGGTACCTCCATCCCCCTTCGAGATTCCTGCACATTTTTTTTCTTTTTTTAACCTATGCTTATGATCGGTAAATTTTGAAAAATGATTTTTATTGCTGGATACGATAGACGATTTTCAGTTTTGTACGATAACACCTAGCAGGGAGATTGTACAGCACAGCGTGAATAAACTTTATTATACAAAACAGATTATATTATCTTACCTTGTTTGATAGACAATCTTTATACCAAAAATTAAGACACGTTATTGGAGAGAAAAGTTTGATTTTCTCAGCAGTCTGAAAAATAACGTAAATATGTTTACAGGAAGATTTGTGAATGTAATCTTACAAATACTAGGTTATTATAAATAACTTTATTCGAAATAGTCTTAGTAACAATTTTAGCATTTTCAATCTGGAAAATATGCAAGAGACAGGTCAGAAGCCTAAAGATTCACTGTTATTTACCTTCGACCTTCTGACCCCAAAGAAAGCAACCAGTCAGTAGCACCTACAGCCTACACGGCTATTCTTAACCGACTAATACGTTTACTTATCACTTTTATGTAGTAATGATTACAGTCTAGAGGAGATTTTAGCATTTACCAAAGCTTTTCTCCTTCCAAATATGGGGGCCCATTTTCAGTACTTGTCAGTGCGAAGTCTACGTAGCGTAGGGCCGACCCTAATCTCGAGCCACTGACTTCAGAAACAACGTACTGCTAAACACACACGCACATATGTATATATATATATATATATATATCGCGTACTCGAACCTTGGAACTTTTTATTCGCAGCCTGACACGATAACAACTAGGCCACACCCATTTTAACCAAAAGCTTAGGAAAAACAAACAATATTGTGACCAAGTTATATACACCAAGTTATCTCTAAATCTGCTATTTACGATTTGTACCTGTTTAAACAAACTAAATTTCATCAGTCTAGATAAAAAATAAAACCAGAACCAGAATGATCACTATTTTGATTTATAAATTATTAAGGCTCGGCATGGCCAGGTGGTAAGGGCGCTCGACTCGCAATCTGAGGGTCGTGGGTTCGAATCCCCGTCACAACAAACATGCTCGCCCTTTCACCCGTGGGAGCGACATAAAGTGTCGGTCAATACACTATTTGTTGGCAAAAGAGTAGCACAAGAGTTGGCGGTGGGTGATGATGACTAGCTGCCTTCCCTCTAGTCTTACACTGCTAAATTAGGGACGGCTAGCCCTCGTGTAGCTTTGCGCGAAATTCAAAACAAACCAAACCAAACCAATTTAAGTTATTGTAACAGTATATGAACAGAATGTAATTAATATGTATACAATACATGAGAATTAATAAAAATACCAATTATTGTGGATTTGCATGTGGATTTGTTGTTTTAGCACAAAAATATACAATAGGTCATCTGCGCTTTATCCACCACAGGAAATCTAACACCGGATTTTACCATTGTAAGTCCGAAAAGATATAGTAAAATATTAAATCAAAGCTGTAAATAGACAAGTATAATAGATATATTGTAGAAAACTGTCGACAAACGTAATATCAATTATAAGTTACCAACAAACACATGAACGACCATATTCTTGGCTGCTCTAATTTAAAATAAATAACAACTTTACGAGCGTGAGAACAGTACCAGAATACACGGCTTTGGTTCCGTTGGACTATTTGCATACTTTCACTATGACTCAAATATGTATTGTATTGGATTCAATATAATTATTTATTTTATTATTACACATACCCCAGAGCTACATGTAATGCCGGAGTAAAGAGAGAGGAGGGAAAATAGATGCAATTGGCCGGGTCCCCCAAAGCGAAATGATACCCCTCTCCCCCGACTAAAAGAAAAAGAAATTAAAACATGTTTGCAACTGTTTTACTGTTTGTTTGTTTGTTGTATGGGACAAAGTTTCATGTTTGCAACTGTTTTACTATGACTGTTTGTTTGTTGTATGGGACAAAGTTTCATGTTTGCAACTGTTTTACTGTTTGTTGGTTTGTTGTATGGGACAAAGTTTCATGTTTGCAACTGTTTTACTATGACTGTTTGTTTGTTGTATGGGACAAAGTTTCAAGTTTGCAATTGTTTTATTATGACTGTTTGTTTGTTGTATGGGACAAAGTTTCCTAATGAGCTATCAGTGTCCTGCCCACCGCGGGTATCGAAATCCAATTTTTAGCGTTATAAGCTCCGAGACTTCACGCTGAGTAATCGGAGCCGTTTTATGTATTTCATAGAAATCAATTATTTTGTAAATTTTCTTCACATGTTTTTACAGCTTGTGTTAACACGTTCTTACAGCTTGCTCTTTCATAAATACTTCCTCGGCCATTTAACAAAAAATCAACAACAATAAAACGGTTGTCATTACTTTTATTTAATATAAAGATTTGTTTCTAATTAAGCACAAAGCTACACAATGGGCTATCCGTGCTCTGCCCACCACGGCTATCGAAACCCGGTTTCTAGCGTTGTATGTCCGCAGACATACCGCTGTGCCACTGGGGGGCTAATATAAAGATTCGTTGTCATTACTTTAATTTATCATTATTATTATAATTAGTATATTGTATGTTACCTACCTGTAAATTGTGTTTGTGTTTTGCTCAAACTGTAGTTAACAAACAGCATTGAATTGTATTACACTTATTTATGAAGTTCTGAGGGCCCCTATACAAAATTTGCCCCTGGCCCTGGTTATTTGTCAATATTAAAAAATGAAAGACATAATTTTTTCTACCCATTCCATGGTTTAGGTGTATATCTAATCAGACCTTGACGTCCTTTATAAAGAGACATATCCAAATTTCTATTTCTCATGTGACTTTCCTTTCCTTTCAATGACTATTTCAAGAACCATATGTTAAGAGGCTTTTATGACGTCACAACAAATGAGGTGTATAGTAACTAATGAATTTTCACCTCGAAACAAGATAAATCCAATGGCTATAAAAGATTAAATTGAAAAAAAAAAAATGTTGTTTGAACTTAAGCACAAAGCTACTCACTGGGTTATCTGTGCTCTGCTCACTATGGGTATCGAAAGCCGATTCCTAGCGTTGTAATTCCGTAGACATACCACTGTGTCACTAGGGAGCAAAAAATGGTGACTAGCTATTCAACATAAAGTAAAGGAAGTGGGATAAGCAGTAATATGTGGTTTCTGAGAAAGTGATTGGTAGAATTTCTCATAGTGAAGAACAAAATTGTTTGATACAAAGCATTTTTCATAATGGAGAACAATGGATTCTAATACAAAGTTTATAACATTACAAAATAAAACACGTACCTATTTTTATACTTTCTTTTGGCAATCTTTCTTTTCGTGATAACTTTTTCGTATTTTATTATGTCTATTTTAAATCTACAGGAATATTCTTACATGAAAAGACATCAGGCAGGGATATTTAAAGTTAGTGAGTACAATAAGCT
>NW_013669269.1:62976-63857 GCF_000517525.1 Limulus polyphemus
TCGTGGGGGCGTTATAATATGACGGTCAATCTCACTATTCGTTGGTAAAAGAGTAGCCCAAGAGTTGGCGGTGGGTGGTGATGACTAGCTGCCTTCCCTCTAGTCTTATACTGCTAAATTAGGGACGGCTAGCGCAGATAGCCCTCGTGTAGCTTTGCGCGAAATTCAAAACAAACAAACAATAAGCTTGAAAGAAGTTCTGAATGGCAAACTATTCGGATGACAAAATATAATTGAATATATTATTAAATTTACTAGCAGAAATACCCGCATCCGAGCAAGTATAACTGCTAGTTTCTGCGGAAGGATATTGAGACTGCGGAATTGTCTGACAGTTCTACAACAATGTACTCATACTTGACATTCAATAATGTTCCCCATCCATGAGAAAAAGTTTAAAAATGAGATATAATCACAGAGTAGATTTTATTCAAATATTACTTTGTAGACGCAGTTACCAATCAAAGTGCCTTGCTTCTTTGTTGCAACTCTCAGGAGATTTTCATTAAAGAAAAACAAATAATTTTTTAAGTTTGTTTTTTGATTGTTTTCTATTTCGGACTTACTCCTTTTTGTAATTTTTATTGATTAAATCTAAAACATATCATTTTTGGGGAAATTTCAATTGTTTTATTTATATGCGCGCTGGAGTTTCTCGAAGGAATATGAATTTTCCTGGCAACTCTAGTCTGTTCGAGGCGCCCTCTTTTTTAGTATATAAGCCTGGCGAGAAAAACCAGCGCGATTAAAGCAATATAGATAGACTGATTGAAGAAATATGCAGATAGATATTGAAGTGATAGATAATTGAGTCAAGCGAACAGTAGACACCGTAAGTAAAGTGCGTGAATTACTGTGATTTATAGTGTGTGTTATAAAGG
>NW_013669269.1:63867-64834 GCF_000517525.1 Limulus polyphemus
AAATTCTGTGTATTACAAAGTTGTATTGAGAAATAATAAAGTAGTTTTAATCAAGAAGGGACTTGTATCGCTGAAGTTGCTCGGAAATAATTTATACCGGAAATTAACAAACAAGCAGATACGTAACAAAGCTGCCTAATTATAAAGATATTACCCAGTTATGATTGATGATGATCGGTGCGGTATTTTCCGAGATCCAAGTTTTGGATGTATACATCGCAAGTTCCATTATAATAAAGATTGTTACTCAAAAAGTACATACAGGAACTCTTTGGTAATTGTTTGTTTTTGTTGAATTGCACGCAAAACTACTCGAGGGTTAATTGCTCTAGCCATTCTTAATTTGTAAGTGATAAACTAGAGGTAAGGTAGCCAGTCAAATCACCCTCATCAACTCTTGAGCTGCTCTTTATCAACAGTGGGATTGATTTTCACGTTGTAACTCTCCGACGGTGGAAAGGGGGAGCATGTTCAGTGATACGATTTGAACCACAGATTGCAAGATGAGTGCTTCAACCACTAGGCTATGCCAGGCCCCCCAGTAATTGAAAACAAACGATAATTATTAGAGACAAATTGAGCTTGACCAAAAATATACTTGGCAAAATATCGCCTTTACCAGTTTAGGCCTAGGATAGGAGTGGAATTTATGTTTATAATAGTTAATGCTCTTACTGTCTATTTGTGTTTCATGCTATTTTAGTGGTTACGTAACTGCTTCAATGAAGGAAAGATAATTAACAAATTAAAACAAAATTATTAAAATAAAAGAAGTTAAAACCAATTAGATGTATATATAAGAAACTTTCTAATTAATAATATTTAAGAAAATCCAGTTTTCTTTCAAACTTTTTAATAGTAATTTTTATTGCATGCAAGAGTTTATATTGTTACGACAGCGGAAGTAACGTGACTCTGGTAACACGTAATGAGTTCTAGAAAGATCGGGGAACATCACGAATAATCC
>NW_013669269.1:65834-68778 GCF_000517525.1 Limulus polyphemus
CGTTGATGTGTTTCGAAAAAGATTATCCCAAAAGCACGCCATTTATTTACAAAACAGGTGTGTATGTGTATTTTGACGAACAAACGCTCAAACAACTTATACATACCAGAATAACAACTCGTACATGCTTGTCGATCATACGCTACTTTCTCTGTTACTACTCGGGCATTTACTCAATAACTGCATGTAGACAATAACATCAGTATAGAACAGTATGCAAACATTTTGGTCAAGACTTTATGTATGTTGTTTCTAATTTAATTTATAATCGATAGTGACTGACTTAAGTATTTGATGTAGGTGGTTTGTTCAGTAACAGTTTGTTTAATTTTCATCTCAACGAGATTTGTATTTATTTTCATTTGACAAGATTATATATTTAGTTTTACCAAAATTAAATGAAGATTTATGTACTAAGGTCTATTTATCTGCGTTAAGTATTTTCCTGTTAACTGACTATTAGTTGTAAAACCATTAAGTTATTACTATTCATAAATGAAATGGTATCATAGTCTAATGTTAAATAAACTAGCATTTACTAATTCATATATAGAAATATAAAATAAGAATGGTCCTACGGTAGGTTCTTGTGGAACTCCACAATTTATACTGTTACGACAGCGGAAGTCATGTGACGCTGGTAACACGTAATGAGTTCTAGAAAGATCGGGGAACATCACGAATAACCCAGTATTTGCTAGGCGCCCTCTATTCTTGTATATAAGTGCGCCAGACAATGAATCGGAATAGAATTGCAGACAGGCAGAGATAGAGACGGACAATTGAGCCATGCGCGGTAGTAAGTAAAGTGCGTGAATCGTTCGTTGTGAAGTATAGCGTATATTGAAGTCAAAGTAGCTGTGGAAATTAAGTGTATTGCAAAGTTGTATTGAGAAAGAATAAACTAGTTTTATTTAAGAAAGGACTTGTTTCTCGGGAATAATGTTTACGGGAAATTAACAAACGAACAGAGACGTAACAATATAAACAAACGAGAAAATGAGTATGTTGTTATTAGAGCAACACAGACACCACAACTGTAGTTTTATTGAAAAATAACACTACTAGATACATTTACATGATTTAGACACAAAATGATTAAAACAAAGCAAACAGAAACTTTAAGGGAAAACGAAGTGTTTTTATATTTCTCAAAAACAACATTTTTACAATAAAATTTTCAAAAATTCATAACCTAAAATATTATGCAAATACTAACTCAAATTATATAACTTTTTGAAGAACATATTACACGTTATATAGAAAGTGTGTACCAAAGTTTCTACAAATAAGTCAAACATTTTAAGTATGAGAAAATAAACAAGTAGGTGGCATGATGTCACACTGATGGCTTAGAAATGGATTACAGCCCATCTCATGCTAGAGCAGATTCCAGCATATAAATGACACTGCCAGGATGGCTATTGACGAGACTGATACTTGGGCTCTATATACTAGAGAAGAAAAATGGCTGTGTCATGGTTCAAGGAAGAGATGCGTAGCTTGGCTGACCCTAGTTATAGCTAAATAAGACATCCATTGTAGTCAACCACAAGACAATGGTGGCATTGGAGAATCTACAGGTGGGGTTAAAGTGAGCAGGAGCATAGCCTTGCACAGATACTTTGTGAGTTGTCCATTTTTTGTACTTATTATCTTAATTTGATTACACACACACACATACATTGTATATTTTACTTTAATTAAAAAAGTGTTATATATATAGTTGGTTAGGGTAATCAATTCACAACCAGAAGTTCACGGGGTCAGATCTTCTCACATGTTAGCCCTCTCGGAATGTGGTGGCATTATAATGTCATGGCCAATTCCAAATTCTGTTTGTAAGAGCAACCCAGAGGTTGGTGGTGGGTGATGTTGGCTAACTACTTCCCTTTGGCCTGGTATGGTCATGTGGTTAGGGAGCTCGACTCGTAATCAGAGGATCGCGGGTTCGAATCCCCATCCCACCAAACATGATGGCCCTTTTAGCCGTGGGGGCGTTATAATGTGACTGTTAATCCCACTATTCGTTGGTAAAAGAGTAGCTAAAAAGTTGGCAGTGGATGGTGATGACTAGCTGCCTTTCCTCTAGTCTTTTACTGCTAAATTAAGGACGGCTAGCGAAGATAGCCCTCGTGTAGTTTTACGCGAAATTCAAAACAAACCAAAACCAAACCAAGTCTTCCCTTTAGTCTATTCTTCAAAATAATATTTGAGTAGCTTTGCACGAAATTCAAGAAAGTAAAGAAACAAACTGTCTTTCTTTTGTATAACTTTGTGTAATGTTTTGGTATTATGTGTATTAGATTTTGCCCTGAAAGTATTAATCTTTAGTATGTATCTTTAATGTGTTTCTAGTAAATCTTTGTGTGTATTTCTATTCATTCTTATTGTTGTAGTTCAATTAAAGTTTTTTCTGTTGTGCTAAAAGGGTCATTGACAATTGTTTCCTGTATGTGACTAAAATGAGTTTATTAATTTTCTGCTATGTTGGATTATAGGTATAATTATGGTCTCTGTGTTGGTAGGCTCATTCTTTCGATTGCTATTGTTACTTTTTATTGTGTTGAAGGTACATATGTTATTGTTCGTAGAGCTTATCTTATTTTCTATTATGTAACTTTGATTATGTACTGTCTTCATTGTTCCATCGTAGGGTGTTTTGATATAATTGAAACTTGGCTGTCATAGTTTCTATATTAAAGGGTTTCCATTTTGCTTAGTGTGTTAGATTAGCCCCTCCTAAAGATGTAAGTAATCTTTGTTAAAACTTTCTTTTAACATGCGATTTTCTATGTTATAGGTATTTCCGTGTGTGTGCTTTCAATCTTTCATGAGAGTTTTCTATTACGTGCGTGTGTGTCTATATATATATATAAATCTGTATGTGGCACAGCGGTATGTCTGCGGACTTACAACGCTAGAAACCGGGTTTCGATACCCG
>NW_013669269.1:69219-71059 GCF_000517525.1 Limulus polyphemus
ATTATAACGCACCCACGGCTGAAAGAGCGAGCATGTTTGATGAGATGGGGATTCGAACCCGCGACCCACTGATTGCGAGTCGTGTGCACTAGCCATCTGGCCATGCGGGCCCACTAATTCTTATAAAGGTTTTTTTATTGTGTTATATTATTATTTTAAAATGTTTTATTTTGCATCATGTAGTACTGAATCACACTAAGGAAATTTTCTATTATTATTCATTAATGATTCCATTATATAATGTATTGAATTTTCATCTTATTTAAAGGACTTGTGAATTGCAGTTCTTTCTTTAATTTGTTACGACAGCGGAAATCAAGTGACGCTGATAACACTTGATGAGTTTCTAGAAGGATCATGAAGGATCAAGTGTTTGCCAGACGCCCTCTATTTTAATATATAAGCCTGGCAAATGAAGTGGAGATAATAATCGCAGATAGAGAGATATAGAGACAGATAATTGAGTCAAGTGAGCGATAGTGACTGTAAGTAAACTGCGTGAATCGGTATGAATTATAGCGTGTGTTTCAGTTAAAGTGACTGTGAAAATTAAGTGTATTGCAAAATTGTATTGAGAAAGAATAAACTAGTTTTATTTTAGAAAGGTCTTGTATCGCTGAAGTTCTTTGGAAAGAATTTTTACGGGAAATTAACAAACGGCCAGAGACGTAACAAATTTAAGGGTTGTTTCGTCCATGCTGCATGTAACCATTTTCAGGAATGCTTTTTGACCATATGATTGTAAAGTTGATTGGTTATAAAGCTAAATTCAATTTCTGGGTTGAGGATAAGTCTGAAACAAAGGAGAAGAAACGTGTTGTATGCACTGAAACCATATATTTTTTATTTTTGTATTTCAACTTAGAATGTTCAAAGTTTTTAATTTTTTCTGAATCTATGCAGGTTTTGCATAATACATGGTCCAAACAATCACTAAGATGACTTCATTCTAGCTAACCTTATTCCTTTCTTTTTCTCCAGAGATAATATTTGCTCCACACATGTGAAATATTGCTGTAAAGCAACTTGTTGTGCAAGAAGGTTAATGACAGCAATGTCCTTCACTGATAGAGCAGATGATATCTAGAGTTTACAGACTCTTCTATGATTAATAATGAGAATAACCAGTAATGTGGGTTTCTCTAGTCATTACGGGTAAATCTGGCATTTCCCAACAAGTGAAAACTCTGTCATTTTAATTAAGTATCACTTCGTTATTTATCCTGCTGATCCTCCCGTTATAATGTAGACCTACTTAATACTCTTTGTAGAAACCAGCCTAATCTAAAAATAGCAAAAGAGCACGACTGACTGAAGAAAAAGCTCTTGCTATTAGTGAATAAATCACTCAAGCTATCCAAGCAGAGCTTTGTTGTTAGAGTGATGGCTGATATAATTTCAAGGTGTATTTAAGCAGTATTCCTCATCTTGAGCAGTTGATAGATTAAAACAAGGTCGAATAAGATGATTACATTAATTCTGAGCTTGTTAAGAAAAAATTGGGTAGTTTAAAGAAAGATAAGTCTCCTGGGCTAGATAATATTTCTACAAGGGCTTTGAAGGAGGTTAAAGATTGGATATGTAAGCCACTTGCTACCACTTTTTGTAAGTCCTTGAATAATGGGTAGGTTCCAATGGATTGGAAGTTAGCTAATGTAACTCCCTTTTCAAGGGAGGTAATAAAAATTGTCTTAGTAATTATAGGTCTATTATTCTTACATCAGTTGTGGGAAACGTTTTGGAAAGTCTGATAAAAGATGTTTTACAAAGTCATTTAACACAGAATTTTATTGGATAGTCAGTATGGTTTCACTAAGGGAAAATCTTGCCTTACAAATTT
>NW_013669269.1:71922-86803 GCF_000517525.1 Limulus polyphemus
AAATCTTTTGACATATTTGAAAAGGTTACTGCTCATGTAGATGAGGGTAAGGAAGTAGATTTGGTGTATTTTGATATCAGAAATATATTGACATGGTGCCACATAAAAGGCTTGTAAAACATTATCTCTATTGGTGTGGGGGATAAATTAGCTAATTGGATAGAAGAGTGGCTAGATGGAAGAAAGCAAAGCGTTGTTGTAAATGGAGTTCAGTCAAACCGAATTAATCTCACAAATGGGGTACCTCAGGGCTCAGTCTTAGGACCTTTGCTCTTTTTGATTTACATCAGTGACATAGATGAAAGTATGGTCAATAAAATTACTTAAATTTCTTGTTAAGGTTTTGGGTTTTGCTAGTTGTGAAGAGGATGCTGCATCTTTATAAAGGATTTAGATCATTTAGTGAGTTGGGTGAATAAATGGCAGATGGGTTTTAATTATAATAAATGCAAAATAATGCATGTGGGTTATCATAATTTGAATTATAGGTATAATTTGGATGGGAATAACCTTAACAGTGTCATGAAAGAAATGGACCTCGGTGTAATGGTTGATCAGTCTATTAAGCCATCTAAGCAGTGTGCTGTTGCTAGTGGTAGGACAAGTAAGATTTTAAGTTATATCTATAGAAATATTGCATACAAGTCTAAATAGGTTATAATTTCATTGTATAGGTTACTGGTTAGAACACATTTGGAGTATTATGTTCAATCTTGGGCTCCTTTCCTTAGGAATGACATTAAATTGTTATAAAGAGTTCAGAGGAAGGTTACTAGAATGGTGCATGGGATGGAGGGTTTTCATATAAGGAGAGGTTAAGATCTCTGAAATTGTTTTCTCTTGAAAAAAGAGGAGTTAGAGGGGATCCGATTGAAGTGTTTAAGACTGTAAAGGGAATTTTCATACTTAATGGCGAAAATAGTATGACTAGGGGACACAAATGTAAATTTTAGCAAGGTAGGAGTCATCTTCAGCTAAGATAGTTTTAATTTTCTAACAGGAATGGGTTGCTTTCAGATGTTGTGGAGGCAGTATATTTAAGTGAGTTTAAGAGAAAGTTTGATGAATAATAAGGGCTGGCTTTAAGATTTTTAAAATTTCTTCATTTAATAGTTTTAGTTTTGTTTAGAGGATGAGACATCGAAGATGAACCAATAGGTCCCTTGTTGTTCTTGAACATTATGTTATATTATTTATAGACATACTAACGGCAGGGATGAAAAATAAGTCATTCTCTCTCTATATATATCAATCACTGAGTTAGGCTTCATTTGTAATACTTTGTACAGTTTTAGTCTCTTATGTTAGGGAGGATATTGACTTACTGGAAAAGTTTCAAAGGATGTAAGCTAGTGTTACGTATCTGGTCGTTTGTTAATTTCTGGTATAAATTCTTTCCGAAGACCTTCAGCGATACAAGTCCTTTCTTAACTAAAACTAGTTTATTCTTTCTCGATACAACTTTGTAATATACAGAATTTCCACAGTCACTTTAAACTTAATAACCTTTATAACACACGCTATAAATCACAGTGATTCACACACTTTACTTACGCCTACTGTTCACTTGACTCAATTGTCTCTATCTTCAATCTATTTATATCTTTTCTATTTATCTGCCTATCGTACTGGTTTTACTCGCCAGGCTTATATGTTAAAAAAGAGGGCATCTCGAATGCACTCGGGTCTTCATGATCCTTCTAGAAACTCCTCACGTGTTACTAGCGTCACGTGACTTTCGCTGTCGTAACACTAGGATGATTTCAGGAATGGAAAGATTATCTTACAGGAATAGGTTAAGAGCTCTTAACTTATTTTCATTTGAGAAAGGAAGGGTACAATAGATGACCTTAATAAAGTTTATAAGCTTATCCAGGAATTGATATGATAAAGGTGTCCAACTTTTTTATAATATTTTTGTAAGATAACAGGACAAAATTTAAGATTTGAAAAAAATAGGCTAGTCTTCAGTTAAGACATTTTTATTTTTCTAATATGATGATTGACTTATGGAATTAGTTGCCATCAGCAGTAGTGGAAGCCAGCACTTTATAGGAGTTTATCAAGGGAATCGACGATTTTATGAAAAATAAAAGCTGGATTTAAAGGTCAGCCAAGTTAAAAGATTAAATAGTTGTCCATTAGTTATATTTATTTTTTTCTGTCTTAATTACCACTTTTCTGCTAGCTGTTTTAATTCTATGATTTCCAGCAAATTTTCAATCTAATTTCAAGCATGTGTCATCCTCATCATGAAGATTAGCATCAGTTTATTATTATTTTACTAAAACAATCCCACTTCTGACATCAGTGTTTTGACAATTTTGTAGAGTGTTTTTATTTTTCTGAAAAATCCCCCATTTAATGAAAAGGAAGGTGTTTTATTTCTTCAGCCTCAAATAATGTCAAACTGTTTTTCATTTGTTAATTTTGTATCTCTTTACTTCGTTGAAACACAGACTCAAAATAAACAGCACTGAAATGATTAACAGTTACAGAAATCGACTAACAAACTTCATGGTCAAACCATCAGTGTAACTGACTCTCTAATCAATTAACATTATTTTCTTCACTCACAAAACTTGAGTTTTTTGTATTTTTACTTTCAATTTATTTTTTCCAGCTAAAGAAATTTCCAGAGTAACATCAACACTTCTTTTGGCTAAACAATGATGCAAGTGAATAAACTAAAAAAAAAAAAATCCTACAACAATACAAATGAGATAAATGATTTGTAGCGTTGCTGTTTTGTATTTATGGCAAAGTTACTAAGGCTATATGCCGCCATCCCAAATTTAGATGTACTAACCAGAAGGACAGGAGCCAATAAGTATCACTCTACCATCCACCATCCATGCTAAGGGATCGGCTACCACTCTCATAACACACCCACTTAATTAATGTGGAGAAATATGTTTGAGATCGCACAGATATGAATCTGGCTATAGGCGACAGAACCTAGGAAGGCATTTTACCTCCAACTTTTCACCTGGTAGTGAAGTGCCTCTTTGAATGGAGAATATAATCTTCTGTATAATAACCAGGAAAAGTCGCTGTTTCATCACAGCAGATAAGGTGTTTCCAATCATTGCTCACCCTTTCTGCAATTCAAAGTTATTCCACTGCTTGTGAAAAGGACTAAAGTCCAAAACAAATACAAGTTTACTCGTACCAGCTCTAATTGGAGCAAATAATAATAATAATGACGATTGCTTTAATTTTTTATTAATCTATTCGTACAAATAACGCTTTAAGAGTGATTTGAAAATTAAATTTTCATAGTTTGCGCATTGATTTAAAGAACAAAAATATATTTATATTTTGTATACCTTTCGTTATTAAGCGCCTGGATATTTCTTAATATTTATGCTTTTTTAGTTAACTCGGTGATTTAATATGTGGGTAAATATTCTTACACAGCTGATATAGTATAAGCTAGTTGCTAGGCTTACGTTATTGGTTAAGAGGTAAGTCACATGACCACTAACAGGATGTGATGTATCAAACACAGCTGAAATTTGTTATGTTACAAGAAGACTATAAATTATAAGAGAAATTTTAACCTAATAAAAGCTAGTAGACCTTTTCACCACAAACAGGTAGGTTTTAATGATAAGAAAGAAGCTGAACTTGCAAATTATATAGGTGTAAAGTATTTTCAACATTTGGAAGCAAACTTGACGTGTTGTCCAGTTCATTGCGATACTACTAATACTATTTCATTAGTATCAGTATAACTAGCATTGGTAATGGTAATAACATTTTTTATGCGAATTTTTACTTTTAGACAACTGTCAGTATCACACTCACACTGTTACATTTATACTATAGCGTAAAGGTTAAGATATTGAGAAAATGACGTACAGTGTTTTTTGCATTTGTAATATCGGCTGGGATTTCGTTAAAAAAGATATTACTATATTATTAGGGAATCCAAAATGTCTTGTGAGAAACATTTAGCTGATGATGTTAAAAACTAACAGCAACGAATTGTCTTCTTTAAAGTTAAGTTTTAAGTGTGCTAGTAAATAAAGTGCCCTAATTCAGTAATTGAGATGCTGATGACTATAACTAATAAGTATAACTAGTAAAAGTTATAACTTAAAAAGTGTAAAACCTATATACCTAGATTTATACCTAAATTGATAAACAATCAGGGGTAAATAATACCTTCCCACTGTCTACTGATCTGTTATTAAGGATGAAAAAAGAGAGGCTTGTATATTATCTGTTCTTTGACCTATTTTAAAACCATTGGGAAACTTTATCTGGTAAAGCTCTTTGCCTACTTTGAATCTCTCAGTCTTTCTATTTGCCACCAAGGAATTAATATGTATAAAATTCAGGTAAATTCCAATATTACTCATAAAATTCTCTAGATCAGAAATATTGCAAATATCTTCTCTTAGAAATATGGAAAAGAAGAAAACATTTAAAGGTCTACTATTTTAGTACAATGAGAACCTTAGAATCCAGAATTATGGTACATGCTGGAGCAAATGTAGTATGGATAAGATAGAGGAGCTACTTGAAAAGTACAGGAAATTAACAAATTCATTTGATTCTAGAGGTCATAGATTACTTTTATTGGGGGTAGTACTGAGGTTTAATTATGGTGAGAAGTTCTAAGTTGATCAATAGGACAAAATAGTAGAGTGAAATTGTGTCAGATGGAAGAAGTTGTGTGGTCAAATTAATGGGATCTATTTGTTGGAGAGAAACATTCTGTGGATTGAATCTTCATTTTAGTATCTGTGAAGCTAACTTTTTTTGCAAAGGTTATTAACTGAGTTATTCAGAATAATTTAATCGGAATGAGTAAATGTTGATTTGGGGGTAAATGAAAAAAAAAGTACAGTGTTTAGTATAGTAGCAAAGATTACAAGATGGTGGTCAGGGTGAGTGCATGACAATAGGTTAATGCTTGATAGAAATGAATAAAAATCCTATAACCTGAGTGCTTTCAAAAGGTGAACCTTTCGAAAATTCTCATGTTATAGGGTTTTTATTCATTTCTATCAAGACTTTTTGAACCTACGTCATGAATAGGTTAATGCTGATAGGAATGAAAGAGATGTCCATGGATCAGAACAGGTTATAAGCTCAGTGTACAAACAGAATTCATTTGCTCCTCCTAGTAGTCATCAATGAGCCCCTTGTAGTAGATTATAAAATCTTCAATCTTTATATAAATTATGATCACGGAGGGCCTAACTCAGAACTGGGCTCCTGCAGCTTCCTTTTTTTATTCCAGTAGCTACATCCAAAGGCCCCAAAATGCCCACTTGTTCCCCATCACCAGCAGTAAGATCCTATAACCATCCCTGGGTTTATGGAATAGTTTGCAATCAGTTGCAGTAAAAGCTGCAGCATTGAAGGAGGTTAAGAGAAGCCTGGATGAGTACTTTTAGAAATTGGGGTTGGATATAAAAAAAAAGTGGTTTCATTAAGTAGTTTGGAGTCGAGTTGTATTAGAAAATTGGATAGACTAGAAGAACCAAATGTCCTTTTGTTATCCTTTGGAAATGAAATGATAGTTTGTGCTGAGAGGAAAGCTTTGTTGGCGGGAGTGTACAACAAATAAAGGGTACATGTAGTACAAATACTATTATACACTTTTCTTAGTCGAAACCTGTATTAGTCAATAATGTATGATGTGATTGAAATTGCATGTAATGTCAGAGATGCTGTAGTGCAATACTGTATTTATTGATTATTAACAATGATGAATTACAATTTTAAGTTTTATACACTGTAAGACAAATTCCTGTTTGTGTGAGTGAAAATTAATGTTATCATGTTTATGATGTAGCCATTATGTAATGATAGAAACTGTCTGATAAGTAAGCCTCACTTACTTATAAAGCATATTTTGTATGTAATATTTCACTGATTAACTGTCACACCCTAATGGGTGCAACTCATTTCAAGGATAAAATTGCAGTATTGCATTTTAAAAAATATAGATAAAGAACTTGTAGTCATTCTTCCACACATTAAAAAAAATTTTCAGAGCTGAAATGTATTCACTGAAAAGCTTAATTGTTTCCATAAAAATAACAACACATTTCAAATGTTCATGTTTGGTTGTTTCAAATCGCTCTGAATAAAAACATGGGTGTTTCTGAATTCCCTTCTTTTTTAATATATAATGTGGTACTTGTAACTCCCTAGGAGAATGGTCAAAATAATTTTGGAACAAATAGTGCTACTCTGACCATGTACCTTTAGAGCATGTAAAGTTTTAAGGACTTTAGTCAGTCACTGTTTCTTAACCTTGATTGTTAAGTTGTGATGTATTGTCTTAATTTCCCTATTATTCAACTTTGAGAAGTCATAAGCTAAAAACATAATGAAAACTCTCTTTGTGTTTTTTTCAAATGTATAAACCAGTGTCATTTCCAGTTCACTGGAAATTCACATAGAATTCAGAACAAAGTGATAAAAAATTTAACTTAGTAATATGTTGCTAGAAAAAAAAGATGTTTGTAAACATCTTCTACCATAACTGTGATTTATTTTTCTTAAACTTGATTTATCATTTTGTACTTAATTTGAATAATGAGATTGCAGTATGATAGGCAAATATGTTTTATGGAACAGGCAGAGGTAGGCTTAGTTTAATTCTTTACTCGACTGTATCAAGTTTCGCTTTGCAGACAAGCCCACTGTGTTAGGTTGTGTATACACTAGGCATTATCAGTCAAAGTAACTGCTTGAATGGCCAAAGAAAATAATTTATAAGAAACCTAATAAAATGTTTAAATAACATAAAATGGGTTCAAAACTTATTACATATAATGAATGGAATCTTCTGATTATAACTATTAAAAAAAAAATATCCATCCAAGTTACAAGGAAGCCATTGCTAAGGAGCAAATCTGCTTTATTGCTAGAACTGTTCATATAGTAATATCGCTATTCAATGTTTCTGAACAAATCTAAACAGAATAAGATCATGTAAGAAAAAGCAACATGTTATATAATAAGAGAAACAATTCACAAAAAATAATGGTAAAAACTATTGTCCTTTTTTTTTTCTTATTCTGCTTGTACAGAAATTGAAACACTTATAGTAAACAAAGAAGTATATAATATATAGGCATATTGCCTTTTACGGATAATTCTAAGCTAGGAAGTGCAACTGGTTTCCACACTAGACTGTCGGTGATTAATATATCATGTGGTTTTGTTTAGTAATTGAATTAATAGTAAGTAAAATGTAAACTATTTTTGTTTGTATACTTGATAGCCATCTAACTTACTGCATAAGACCTAAATGGAGTGATTGTTGCTACTCTGATATTTTTTATGCAGAAATCTGCTTTTAAATAATATCTTTAAGAATAATTCCAACCAGTGCTCTTATAACTACTACAAACATAATGATGATAATAATTATTATTATTAACTTGTTTGGAACATGTATAACTGATCTGTCACAACTGTTGGTACATTTCTGGATGTTTGATTCTTCCAGACTTGAAACATTGTTTGAGTTCAGTCCTCATTAAACATCAAGAAATAAAATGTGATCTAGATGAGAATAGATCTTAGCCAGGTTTTTGTGAATATGAAAAATTACCTTTTGATTGGCATTTTAATAGCTGGTGATTCTTGACCCAAATTACATATATAAGCTTATGATATTCTGCAAGCACACAACTTAAATACGTTGTCAGTAGAGCTGGACAACTAACTCAATTATAAATTAGTGTTTCCAGTTTTACTGTTTTTGAATGTTCCAGTTATCCAAGTAATTGGAATATTACAAATATAATTTCTCGTCATTATTTTCAATGAATTCAATGTTGTTTAGCTTAATTGGTTAGTGTCTCAACTCATGAAAATAATCTACTAATCAATTATTACATTATATCTGATTATTACATGTTTTCAGTTCTTCCCATTACCTGAGTTTCATGAGAATAATTAAGTGAAAGTGATTGATTAATGAGTCAAACAATTAATTAATTGGCAAATGCCATCAATTTCAAATACTTGTTAGAATAACCAGAAACAATAATTTCTATTAATGGATTATTTTCATGAAATTAATCAGTTTAATCATAATTTCAGTTAATCCGTTGTTACATGATGCTGCTCGATTTAATAGATTCTTATGTGTAATTGATCATATCAGTTAAGTTAATTGATATTTTGGACATTAATATACAAAAAATCTACTTGGCACGAAATGAACACAGAAAGTTTCAAGATGGTTTCAGCATGAATAAGTTATGGAAGTATATATATGGTTACATATTTAGCTTGATCTCAATATATTTTGCTCTTTATTGGTAGGTAGAGAGAGACTGTTAAGAACCAAAACATATTCAGGGTAATGTGTTGAATCTTGAGCTCATATTTGAAATGAAAATTATTATTGATAGTTTTTTTTTACCATTACACATAATCTTAATGTTGTTTTCTCAGCAAGTAAAACAATCTAACTAAAAAGTAAAAAAAAAATAATTATATAAGAACCAGGTCAGTATTAAAGTAAATCCTAGGTTACATGTGAGGGATTTGTTCTATATGATTAATTTTCTGTTTCCAATTCTTCCTAAAAGTAAGTACATTTAAAACTGATGAATAGTGAGTAAATTTCATAGCTGATGGTAAAAGACATATGAAGATAACCTTTGTTGTGTTGAAAGCTTTATATTTATTTTTTGTTAAAACATAGTTGAATGTTTTTTTTTGTTTTTGTTTTTTTCAGTTTTCTTCACATAAGTTCCAATTTAACACATTTGTAGCATTGGATAAAAATATCAACAAAGCACTTTTTTCAATCCTATAAATGTATGTTGATAAAACTACTTTTAAAGGGAGCAGAGAAATTTGAAAACAATTGTATTGAAAAAAGACTGCTTTTGAGTTCCAAACTTCTTTTGTTACAATGGAAAACTTTAACTACATTATGAGAGACCAAGAAATAAGAGAGAGCAGTTCAGAAGACTGTGCATCAGCAATACTGGAATCACATGGACCAAACAAAGATGTTAGAGAGATGTACCCTTTTAATCACCAGGTTGGAGGCCATTCACAGATGCTGCTTTTGGAACCAGACACTTTGTGCAAACCTCTCATTCAGCAAGAGCTTCATTTCTATCTTAATGTTCCTAGAGAAATGAAACACTTCACACCACGTTATAAAGGTAAGTTGGTGATTGTTGGAGAAACTTGCGTGTGTTTTTTTTTTATCCAAATATTACTTCAAACATGTATATAAAACCAATAAACCAATGCATTTTTATAGAGTTTTTAGATAGCATAGAAAATTTTCTCTTGTTTGGTAACATTTTTTAATACAAATATAACTTAGTTTTCTTTGTAGGCATGCTAAAGGGCACCAAAAAACCACTGGGATTTTCCAAGCTGACAGGAACTATAAGCAACATGTAACTTTTTTGAGTATATAAATACATCTAAGTTTGACTTATAATGAATGTTACAAAATAAATAGTGTGCTGTGAAATAAATCTAACCTCCCCAGATATAGAATGAAAACAATTTTGAAATGATTGCTAGTTGATTTATTATAGGAGATTATTTTCATTCATTTTAAGTTACTTTTTAACAGCTTATGTTTGATCAGAAGCTCTTAATGATACATATGTAGTGATGGTTAAAACACAACCAGTATTATATATTTGTGTAGAAAATGTATGCAAATTACCGTAATTGCAATTTTAAATGCATTACTGAGATGTGACATGGAATACTTAGTTTCACATAGGGATATAAATATAGATGTTTTTTAAATATAGTGCTGTGAGGTCCTATATTTAATATACAAGTAGATTGAAATTAATCACATATCTAAAGTAAAATGTATGGAGAAAATCGTACATTTACATCTAACAATCAACTATATACTTTTAGTAATAAAAGTAATTTACTACTTGATCCAATAACATTTATCTCAAGCTTCAGCTTACTTATTCATAGGCTGAGGCTTGAGATATATGTTTCTGGATCAATGACATTTTTCTTCAAAACACTTTCCTTAATTATGTATATGCACGTTACGTATGCATCAAAACTCCTTGATTTCAAGAAGTTTATATATTAAATTTCTATAATAATAACTGAGTTTCATGAATTTTTTTATGATCATTTTTGTTTATTATGTACACTGTAGGTGATTAGATCTAGTCTAAGAGCCTGTGTATTAGCTATTATCTACAAGTGAATTTTCATATATATATAGGTACATTCTGTAAAAACTTTAAAAACAGGAATATCAAACAGTCTGAAAATTCACATGGCTAACTTTTGTTTTAAATATTTTCCTAATATTGTCTTTTTGACATAAATTTGCTTATTTTCATCTGTTTCTCCCAGGGGTTATCCAAGTTAGTGAATTAGATAACAGATCAGTTATTGTCCGTTCAACAAAACACAAAGACATTTCAACAAAAGACCAATGCAGTCTTAAGATGAGGGAAGTCAGTAGAAAGTTCAAATGGAATGCTGAGGAAAAATTTAGGTAAGTATTTGTTAATTAATTACTACTAATAGTGTAGGAAGTATTTACAACAACATTAGTTTATTTTTGTATTAACTATATTATACAGTGTACATTTCTTTAGGATTTTAAGACATTAAAGGTGAGGAAAATGTTGTTGGAAGCCCAGCCCATTCCTTCTAAAGAAAAGTATTATTATCAGGCAGAATTAAACAAGTTTGTAAAAACTGATTGAAAATTTAACTATAGCTCACCTACCAATTTCTAATTAGAACTAGTAAGAATTGGGACAGTACTTTGACACTGTTGCATTGGAAAAATCATGAAATCTTAGAATTTTTTGAGATTTTTGCAAGAAGTTTTCTAGATGATAAATCAATGACTGTAAGTATTAGTAAGTCATGTGGCTATCACTTTTGAACATAGGAAATCTATACTTAGATGACCATTTTATCTGCAACATGCATGTGCATCTTGAAATTCAAATTACTATCAAAAGTTTTTTAGTAGAATTTTATTTTATCTTTTACTTTTTCTACTCTAACTATATATGAGATTGGTCCATTTGACCAACCTTGTAACCTCCACAAAAAAATTAAAATGACCTTCTTTTTCATTTTTTAGGATGAATATATTGTTAGACAGTTACATGCTATTTATTCTTACAGCCTAAGATAATACAGTTGGGATCTCCTTATCATTTAGATTTGTTGTTTTACTGCCATTAGATTAGTGGCAAAGTGAATTATTATAGCAGGTAAGCTATGTGTAAACACAGCATCAAGTTATTAACACGTTGGTCAACTTACAACATACTGTGCTTAAAAGATATGTTTGAGCTATTAAGTACTTTTTCTTTTATGTAACCTAATAAGTTTCAAATTTGTATGCCTCAGCTATTGTTATAAGAATAAATAAAAAACAAAATCTAGTACTTACATGTCGGTCTTGTAATTTTTTGTTTTTGAAGTTTCAATGAAAGTTAATCCTATTTTTTTGTAGGGGTGTTGTTAATATTTTACTTGATTTTTATTTATTTTAATTATACATTTCAGAACACAAAATATAACATGAAACAAAAACAATGTCTTAAAACTATTATGATTTAATTGGATTTTTAACTAAGCAATGTGTATCTATATAAATATAATAGTACTGTCTGTTGTATGTCCATGTAACTACTTCACAAGATGTGGATGGTTCTTCACCAAAATTGGTATGGAGGCTCATTAGGTACATGAGAGGGGTACATACATATTTTCAGTTTTGTGGCTCTTATGGACATTTTTGTGTTTTTTACTAGCACTTTGCCCCCTGTTGATGGATCTTCACTAAATTTGGTATGGAGGTTCATTGGATCCATGGAGAGATAAATACAAATTTTTCAGTTTTATGGTTTTTATGGCCATTTTTGTGTTTTTGTATTTTTTTTACCACTACTTCACACCCCTGTTGATGGATCTTCACCAGACTGGGCATAAAAGTTTGTTGGGTCCATGAGGAGATTCGTGGATATTTTCGGCTTCACATTTTATGTTTCGCAGTTTTTATGGCATTTTTGCATTTCTTACAATTACATATCAGGGAAGCAGCTTTCATGTCCTAAAATAATCTTTCATTAATCATAAGTTTACATAATTTCCATCCAGGGAATGGGTACTCCAGCTAGTAATAGAATAATTTACTTAGCTGGTTCAGGTGGTGTTGGAGATGGCAAACTGTGAAGATGATGTGCAGAATAACTCTAAATCATGACAACAGGCTAGCTTCATAAGGAAAGTATTAAATTGAGGTCTTTTTTGGGGGAGGGTTATAAATAATTCAATAGCAAACATCAGAGAGAATTATTGACAGCATGTGGTAAGAGGGGTGTGGCATGCAAGTTTCAGTTTATAAAATATAACTCATTAAAGCAAGAAGAAAAGAGGCTAGTAATATCTAATGTATATGTGTGTAAGTCCTATGAAACTTAAAAATTAATACGGGGGTTGAAAGAAGTTCAAAAATGGGCTATTCAGAGCAAAGAAGGGTTACAAGATACATAAAAGTAAAAACTGAGAACTTAATTAAATATTCCCTTTTGAAATTAACAAATTAAAATTTGTCTTCAAATTTTTATAATAAATTACATTTTCATGGCAAGTGTATTGACATACTTTAATGATAAATAGTTAAATTCTGTAAATCTGTAATGGAATAAAGTATGGTATCAACCATTAATTGAGCCTGGTTTGTATATAATTTACTTGCTAATTTTTATTTTATTTTGTATTTTTAAAATATACACAGTATTTACAACTTTCCTCTAAATCTTTTTTTTTTGCCAATTATTTCACGTAAGTAAGATTTTTTCTATTTTCTTTATCACAATTGTTAAGTATGAGAATTAAGAAAACTGCTAAATGACTTATTCTAATGTTACAAGAACGTTTTAATTTTTTATATTCTTGAAGCTGTTTTATAAAGACATGGTTAACAATCTTTGTAAAGTATTCACTTATTTGGAATAAAAATTAGTAAATGTATTTTATTATAAATTTTACATTTAGTTGTTTGATATTTTTGTTTTGTGGTGTGTGTTTATTCTAGACAGGTTTTTAAGTACTGTATAAAAGGATAATTTAATTTTATTTTATTCGTATGTATTCTGCTCTTGACCTTTTATAAATGGTAGTAAGATTTATGGCCTTGGCCCTTGTCAGTCAGGACTTACAAAGCTAGTAACAGGAATCACACCCAGTATTAGCAACATAAATTATTTTAATTTATTCTGTTATTTTCCTCCTTGCACTTTCTAATTGCCAAAGGTTAAACTGTTTTGCTTGTTTCAGTTTCTCCCCCCCCCCACCTCTTTAGAGCTATGTAACTACAGATAGAATAGTTGTGGGGAGTTAATTTAAATTCTACTTTCATAACCAATATTGTTTCCTTCATACATGTACCTTGATATAGGTTGGTGCAAAGAAATTGATCTTAGTTATTTTGTGTGTCTGGAGTAAAAATAATTTACTACTAAAATAATCTGTACCTTACCTGCAAACATAAATTTCTCTCTTACCATTTAGGGTGATCATCTGCTTACCAGGTGTCCCATGCATGACTCAAAGATAAATTTTATTAACTTTGCCTCTTATCCTCATTTTTACAACTTTTATTAGACAGTGTGCATGTTTTTCCTGTCATAAACAAGTTTAATTTTATGACCAATAAATAAAATGTAAAACAAAGCTTACAGGCTAATACCATGTAGTAATTTAACCTTGAAGTTTTTATCTTAATATATACCATGTTTAAATTACATTAAAACAAAATAAATATGGATATTTATTCATAATCAATAAAAACTCTTTAAAAGTAATAAAATATCACCTGTGCTATGAGCAAGGTACATGTATATCAGGAGACATTTATTGTAGATAAAATTAACATTAACAAATTTATCATCTATTAGGTTGTCAAGAAATTAATGTCGCATTTTGGAACACTTTCATTAACCACTCCCCAAAAAATGTACATCACATATAATAGTTAAACGAACCACCTAAACATCATGTTAGTTTAGCATATATACTGTGTAAAGTTTAGTATATTCTAATGCTTTATAATGAGTTTGTGAGGCACCCAAACACCTTCTTTATGAAGTTTCCCATATTCCTTAGATGTTTACATATTGTTTCATGAGAGGCATGCAATTTCAGGGCCATTTCATAAGGCTGTTGCCTTGGGTTAGACTCAACAAGCATCTTCAGAGTATCAATATCAATTCCAACATGTTGGCCCCTGCCATCACAGTTTTTAAGGCTAAAGTCAACTGAACGAAATATGCTGAACCATCGTTGACACTTACGAATGTTAAAAACATTTCCATAAACTTCTTTGATGTTCTTTGTGGCAACAGAGGTGTTGTTTCCTTTCTTGTATTCAAACAGCATTACATGTCAAATGTATGTCTTGTCATGTACCATCTCCGATGATCATCGTTTCCAACATGTGAACATTGCTTCGTCTCTTCTGGCCTGTAATGCTCGTGAGCCATTTTTGGATAGAATTGTCAACGGTGATGAAAAATGAATTCTCTATGTGAATATTAAATGCCAAAAACAATGGCTCAGTCCTAGACAAAAACCATTTCCAACCCCAGAAACCTGGACTCCATCCACAGAAAGTGATGTTTTGCATTTGGTGAGACATGAAAGGAGTAATTCATTTCCAACTCCTCGATCCACAGCGAACCGTGAATGCAGAAATCTATGGTCAGCAACTGGAACGTTTAAATCAAGCCCTTCATCAGAAACACCCTTCACTTGTCAATCAGAAAGGTGTTTTTACTTCTCCACGACAATGCACGTCCACATGTGGCACGTTTGACACAACAGAAGATTATGGAGTTGGGTTGGGAAACTCTCC
>NW_013669269.1:86992-95876 GCF_000517525.1 Limulus polyphemus
ACCTGACTGTAAAATGGAAAAGCATCATCGATAAGAATGGAGACTATTTCATTTAATAGATGTTTTGTTTTGATATATATAACATGTTTGGGTTTTTTCATCTAAAAAATGCGACATTAATTTCTTGACGACCTAATATTTAGTTACCCAGACAATTGTATTGATAAAAAAGTGATTTATTTTTGCAAGAACTAGGAAGTCAACAACTTTATGATATGTTATAAAAGTTAAAATTAATGAATGGTACATGTTGATGTTTGACTTGTTATAATGTATTTGATCTACATTTTTATGAAAGGTTTTTAACAGTATTTTCAGTGTTAGTTTTGAACATGATTAAATATATGTTATACAAATTGTTAATAAGATTGTATTTGTTTACTTCCAGGGTAAAAGTTTACAATTGTGAAGATGAAGTAATGTTACTCCAAGGTTCTTACTCTCATTATTGGGGTGATCACAATGCACATAGTTACAAATTAAATCAGAAACGTATCCCTTTTTTTAGTGGAAAGACAGTTTTTGTCAAGGCTTGAATGCATTTATGCGTTAAACTAATTAAATTTTATATTAAAAATAGTTTATTTATAAGTATTTATTTTGATCACTTTCAGGCTCTTTTTGAGAGTAATGTTGTTTTTTTTAAATATTTGGTCAGTTGATTTATTATTGGCTGTCTTCATTGCCTAAAACTACAGCTTTTACACTTCTTTGGAAAGGAATCAACAGCTGTTTTATATGTATTAAAATCAACTCCTAATTTCAGTAAATTACATTTTTTACAAAACATGAAGTAGACTTCTGGTTAGTTCACAATGCCTAAAATTTTGTGTAACATTATTCTGTTTCAAGAGATTTTAGAAAGAGAATAAATTGGATAAGGTTCACACTTTATTTGTTGTTGCACTTGCACTGTTTTTAGGTGAAGCATTACATAGTTTATGTTTAACACTAGTTACTAAATTGTTGTTCTTTTTTGTTTTTAGTGATACTTTACTTAACTCAATACCAGTTATTTTACCTACTAATAGGTAAATTTATAATAAAATTTATTTAAATCAATTTGTGACTACAGCATTATTTGGCTTGTACTTGCACATTTCACTGACAACATTTGCATATAATTCATACATATTCACAGGAAGATGTCAACTTGCCTTATGAAGTTTTTAAGAATTTCAGTTTACTTCAGCTTACTTGTATTTTCAAGCTGTATAAACCTAGAAAGAAATGTATTGGTACAAAATGTCATCTAATTTGGTTGTAGCAGGTATATAGTATTTTTTATTGTTTACATATATTATTAATAGTCATGTGGCAAGGCAAAATCATGTCTCCAAATTAACTAAAAATGTAAAAAACATGTTGTGAGTTTGTATTTATTGGATTGTAGTTTTGAGGAATGATTAACACTAATATTGTAAGTAACCAGTCACTGAATAAAATTAAAATGTATGTTCTCATATAAATATAATTGTGTAATGTGTGTTTCAAACACAACTTATGAATGGTCTCTTAAAAATCTATTCAGTGTTAGGTTAAATTCAAACTAATGTCTTCTTGAGAAAGAAAAAAAGTAAATTTTACTTTATAAATTTAATCTTATTTCTGTGGTTATCAGTTCATTAGGATTTAAATGCTTTAAAATACAAAAATGAAAAATTGCATGATATGTGCTTTATGCAAAAAAAAAAATGTCAAAGTTTGTTTAGCCTTAATTCCTGTTTTAGATTTTTTACTTTTGGAAAACGTTACATACCGATTTCGCAGACCTTGCATATTGGACCTCAAGATGGGCACAAGACAACATGGTGATGATGCATCAGAAGAAAAGAGGCACAGACAAATAGCTAAATGTGCATCAAGCACTTCTTCAGTACTAGGTGTCCGTGTATGTGGAATGCAGGTGAATTTATATTTAATGTACTATTAATATTTAATGTACTTGAAGTTTTAAACCACTTTTTTTTTTCTGCTCACCAGTCAAGAATATATGTTTTTATCTAGATTAGCATAGATGCTTCTCTAGCTAAAATTTGTATTCAAATATTTTTCAGAATTTTCATAAGAACACCGTATGTGTATCATTTAAATATTAAAATAAAAAATATTTTCTACAGAATATTAACAGATAATCATACTCTTGATACATGTAGAAAATGTTGTTAACAGGACTCTTGGCATCTTGTTTTGCATTAGTTTTTTTGTAAAATATTAAAAAACGTGCAAACAACATTGATTGTTGTGCAATAAAATCAGATTTTTAAAACAGGGTGCATCCCTAAAAACTCTACATATTCAGAAGCTTATTGAGGACATTTAATGTGACAAGTATTAATAAGTATTGGTCAACCATGCTTAAGGTATTCAAATAAAGTGCTATTATTTTAATAAGAACAGTATGCGTGCAAAATTTTATTATATTAGATCAATACCCATTGTCTGTTGAAGATTACTGCTATGATGCTAGCATCTGGACTTGATACTTGAATGTTAGGATATATAAGTTAGGTAAACAATATACTAAAGTATTTCAAAGGTTTACATGGACAGTCGTTTTAGTTTTTTATTATTAACTGTCTCAACCTTTACAGACTTGCGAGAACAATGCACAGATGCCTATTCATGTGTTCTGCACCTACTATGTGACAGACAAAGTAGCTGAAATACACAGTACTTTTCATGTTGATACTTCACATGCCAGTGTCATCTAACAGTTCACTGATCATGTTAAGTATGTTTTTTAAGTGTTGAACATGATGTGTTATTGGGAACATATTCTAGAATGTACATAGCTGCTATAGTGTCCTTGTCCAGTCCATGAAAAACCATAACCTTTATGTTGCATATAACTTGGCAGATGAAAGTGTACAACTCTGATCTAGAGACTACACATACACAGTGAGTATATGACCTATAACTTGAATTTGGTAGAATTTGCAGCACTACTTACCTCCTTTCACATTTCCCTCCCAGCCTCCCCACTTCTGGTGATATTTGTAGGTCTTCTGACCAGGCTCAAAGTGATTAACGAGTGCAAATGTGGAGATGGCACTGGTTACGATAAAGGTTGTGTTGCGCTCCTGTTGGTCGAGAGCTGCTATCTAATCATTTACATGTGGATATGCACAAGAGGGAGGTGGAAGGCTAGTGGCATTTATTAAAAATTTGCTCAGATAGAGGGCAATACTAATCGAGAAAAGCTGTTTTGTGAGAGAGATATCTATCAGAAATACATTTTCAGTTTAGGAAAATGTTAACTTTTGACCATTACTGAGTTTTTGTATCCTAGCTGGTCTGAAGATTTAGCAAAATACATCATTGACAATGGATATGACAGATATAATGTGGTTGAAATACTATTATTATACGCTCTTCTAATTCTTCAAAATCCTTAAGAATGTAGTGTTTAAACATGGAGTTCATAGTTAATGTACATGATCATACTTACTTATATCTGTATCAATAATATAGTGTTGCTGAAACTGAGAAAACTCATAACCTTGTCATGAATTACACATCCCAAATTTATGTTCATCAGGTGTTTGAAGTATTTTAAACATTTCCATGCATAATTTGTGTTTCAGAAGCTTGAATATGTCTGTTAAATACTCGTTTAAAAAAAAGTCCTTATTGTTAATTTACCAAAGTTATTTCACCTTGCTTGTAAATTTTTTATCTTAGAAATTTTCATGTGTTAATGGATATTGAAATGAAATTAGATTATTTTATATTTTGATATAAAGGGTGATAAACTGATTTCTAAATATTACCAAATTGTACATGTATTGATTAATATTATTTTCAAATTTCTTTACACAAGATGGAATTAGGTGTTAGGTTTGATGATCTAAGCAAGTATCTGTATTCCTCATTATATGTTATTGTTTAGCCTAAAACTACTCAAAAAGTTTGTTATGTGTCTAACATAGTGTTCTGAAAATGAGCTAAATGCAACAAAGTAAAGTAAAAGCTTATTTAACACTCAATACTAAAGCACGTTTTGTAAGTAAAGATTGAAAGAGATTACTCTTTTTGGCATCAGGTTTTCATGTGTAATTATTGAATGAACGAAATTCTTTGAATGTATGTAGTTATTTTGTAAGTAAAGTAAAATAGTATTATGGTTTTTAAAAATGCATTTTAATGTTTACCAAAATAGGTTTATCAAGCTGATTGTCAAGCTTTTTTGTGGAAGGACAAATACTATGGCCGTTCCTTGGATGAAAGTGGATTCCAAAACACATTATTTCAGTTCTTCCATAATGGTTTCACGTTGCGTGTAGGTGTAATAGACACAGTGATTGAGAAGCTGCAAGAATTGCGGAGAGCTGTTGAAAAGCAGCATTCATTTAGGTTTTATTCAAGTTCTTTGCTTATCATCTATGAAGGCTGTGGAGAAGACGAGGGTGAAACAGAAGACTTGCTAGAGGATGGTTTAGAAATGCCTCTTGTCAAAAATAATCCTTGTCAATCTGAGTCTTTTATTGTAAGAAGAAATTGTATTAAAAAAAAATATGCTGAAGAGGATTCAATGACAAAACAACAGGATATGGAGAGGTTTTACTCCTCTGTGGATGTAAGAATGATTGATTTTGCTCACACTACACATGAAGGTTATGAAGGAGATACTGATGTTCATAGAGGTCCAGACAAAGGTTACTTGTTTGGATTGGATAATCTAGTTCGTTTGCTACTTGAGGTTCAAGGGATGTGGCAAGAAAGTAACTTGAAGTAAAGAAAATATTTCTACTGATATTTTACATAGAATGATATCTATAATGTCATGAAAATTTAGAAAGGAAGTTATTTAAGAGAGTGAATTTATGCTCCCCCCCCAAAAATAAATATAGGGATTTTAGTCTCCAGTTTAATATTTAATTTGATATTGTTCATATGCATCATACATGAACAACTATCATATGGTTTATGTCCTTTAAAACAAAGTATTATCATTTGATATGAAATAAAAAATGATGATAAATTTTATAATTAACAAAATTAAGGTTTCAAATCAGTTTGGGTGGTTTATTTACTTTGAAGAATTATTTCTATTTATTTTACTAATTGTTATTGAAGTTTTTCATTTTATAATGTTAGTATGTAAAAGATGACAAAAAAAATTGTTTATTAATTTAATTGCTCTTTGTGTTCATTTTCAAAACAAGTTCAAAATAAGTTTTGAATGTGCTAATGTGTTCAGTTTTTTAAAAGACCCATTTTTTGGTGTAACTGTTCATGAAAATGAAAAATTTCAAATTATAGAAATGTTTTATTCTAAGGTTTTATCTATTTGCAAAACAAAGAATCCAATTGATTTGAAACATTCACTCAAATAGTTTATAAGTTTAGTTTAGTTTGTGTATGTGATAATTTTTCATGAACTAACACACCCAAAATTATATATAATACATCTGATGTCACTGTGATAAACCTAAGAGGTTCATGCATTTTATTTTTATTATAAGTTTGATTTATTGTAATGTATGATGTAAAGGTTAATGCATTTCTTATGCATACATAAACATAGGTGATGGGTGTTTTGTTTCAAATAGAAAAAAAGGGGGAGAGGCTTGTGCTTACCAGGATTTATGACTTGTAGCATCGGAGAAGTTTTGTGTATTTATTCCAGATATAAATTGAGTGTTAAACATCTTAAAGTTAACACAAAGAGAAAATCATACCTGAATAATTTTCTTAATTGCAGTCAAACATGTGCAATCAATATTTGTATATTATGTATTAGATAAATAAGCTAATTATAACTACCACCAGCTTTATTTAAGGGATGTATAAATATCTTCTTTAAAAGTGTGAGGTTATTTGAATAGCAGTTGATTTTTGGTTCAGTCACCACTGAGGCTACTATATTTTCATATATCAGAGGAGTTCTAAAATTCATTATATTTCAGCAGCAGTAAATATCACATTGCTATGGCTGATAAATTTTCCACTTGTATGTCTATCTTCATTCATTAGTTGGTAACTTAGTATGTTCTATTGCTTGTGTATTTAGGTTTTGGTTTTAAACTATTTTTATAACTTCAATGGTCCAACTAAATACCATTTTCACAAAGTTCATTTGTAATTGCAAGACTGAAAAACAGCAGTTGTAAGTATATGTATGGATTTAAGTAATTTTTTTAGATATGTGTTGGCAGTCTTTTATGGATGTGGAGCAGTTACTGTAACAACTGTTGCTTACCCACTTCTACTCTGCATATGTGTGTGTGTAAATCACTCTTAACTGCACTTTTATGTATCTGTTACAAGCACTATATATGTAATGCCTCAGGTCTTTGTTTACATTTGATTGTTTTGAATTGTTACCTTTATACAATAACATATACTTAACACGACAAAGATGACCAACATAGTAGGAATTTATGGACTTCATAGGTTACAACAATATAATGATAAAAGGATTTTGTACATTCTTTGAGCACGGATCATTCTTTACAGTGTTAAAATGTTTCACTTTTCATTAAATTTTAGAATGTTACAACATGTATGTTATTAAATGATTGAATTGACTTTTGTAGGTTTCTTAGCACAGCCTTATTTTTGCTTCAGAGATTTTTCTAGATATATTTAAGAATGATAGTTCGGTTGTTTATATATTTAAAAAAACTTGCATAATTAATCTCATGTCTTTTTTTTTTCCATCTAAGATTAGATCCTAGATTTAGTAGTACCTCCCACTGATCATCATAAGGTTGGTTCAAGCGTAACTTGTAAAACAAGGAATGCTATTGATTTAGTTGTAATTATATGTAGTATAAAACGAGGTTTGAAAAGTTTAACTGTTTATGGCAGTGGTCTGAGGAAAGGTTGCATAATTATGGAAAAGCAACATCAGTATAGTGTATAGAACCCACTTTGGTCTGCTGAGGTAAATATAAATTTCAGGTGGTCCGCAGACAAAACTGTTTGAAAACCACTTCCTTAAGGTATCAAATGCAATAAATACTTATTAGAAGTTTCTAAATATCACAAAAGATCTATTGTTTCTTCCATCTTTGGTTATTTATCACTTCCATTTAATACCTGTGCATTTATACTTTTTCCATCGTATAAATTTAGGGTGCACACCTCACAGTGTGTAGATTGCAGGTTTGAATTCCGTCACTGAACATCGTTGCCCTTTCAGCCACTGGAGCATTATAATGTGATGGTCAAACCCACTACTTGATTAGACCAGCCCAAGTATTGGTGAGTGGTTGACTAGCTTTCTTCCCTCTAGTCTGTCACTTTTAAATTAGGGACAGCTAGTGCAGTTAATCCTCGAGAAGAAACAATATATTTTGAGCTCCAATACATTGTGAAAATATTTTATACAGTTTTATTGGAAGTATTACAATATTATCATAGTTTTCACCTTGCTGAAGGTGAAGTACCTTGAGTGCTTCGATAAGAAGTGATCTACGTAAATATAATATATTTGTGGTTTAGGGAACTTTCTAAAAGAAGCGTGTTGATAAAAGTTTAGCGATTTCTATAGTTTTAAAATGGAATGTATGTAGTTAGGTATAAGTGTTAGTTATCCCGGTGCAGGCAGTCTGGTTGATATATATTTATAATTATAATAATCACAAGATTCAAAGATGATCACTATGTAGGATGGCACAATGCCATCATGATAGAAGGCAAGATATACATAAAACCTGCCTGGTCCTCTTGCAACCTATAAAATGCAAAGAGAAATATTTTGCATTGACAGAGTGGTGATTATGGTTGAAAGTGATGTCATACTTTCTTGGTGCAACGGCTCTGATGATATAAATACACCAACTTTATTTTGTTTTTTAATAATGTTCTATTTCAATGGAGGTAGTGAAAAACAATGAAAAGCAGATATATCTCTTTTACTCCTGATAATCATTCAGTGTTTTTTGTTGTTGTTTTCTAAACTGAAAGGCCATTATAAAAAATAAATAAATACATGTATTTTACTAAATTTTAGTTACCGTTAAATTGTCATAAATTTATTTTTACGTAGAACAAAAATAATAAAACAAATTTATTTGTATGTAGTTAGATTCATATCAGAGTTGTGCTTCCATACGAAAAACAAACGTACAATTCTTCACACACTAGGGTTGGTTTGTTTATTCTACATTTTTTGTTGTTGTTTTGTTTCATAAATGCTTGTAATAATGTTAGTCATTATTTCTATTCTGTCAGAAGTTTTTAATATACTAGTGATTTTATTTAAATATTATCATTATTTTCCTTAAACGTTTGATGATTCAGTTTCATTCTAACTTTACTTGATTGCTTTGGGAGTTATTGTTAGGTATTTAATAACTTTGGGATCATATTTATATATATATATACATTAATGAATTGTGTAATATATTTGCACTTAATAATTTTCTGGTCACGTTTTCTTTGTTGTTTATTTTTATTACTGGGAGATATTTCCCAAGAATAGATATGTTACTAAATTTAACAAATGTATTTGTATGGAGTTGCATTAAAGGAATTGTATTGTCGTAATTGCATATGTATCAGTGTAATTTTTAATATTAAATAACTGGGTGTATTGCGTAGTTGTTTTTTTTAATGCCATTTACTTGCTTGCTTGCACGATCAATATACTGTTACGACAGCGGAAGTCGCGTGACTCTGGGAGCATGCGCGCTGGAGTTTCTAGAATTATCGGGGAATCCCGCGAATCACGAGTATTTGCTAGACGTCCTCTTTTTTAGTATATAAACCTAGCAAAGAAAGCCAGCGAGATATGCAGATAGATTGAAGATATAGATAATTGAGTCAAGTGAACAGTAGGCACCGTATGTGAACCACTGATTTATAGCGTGTGTTATAAAGATTAAGTTTAAAGTAACTGTGGAAATTCTGTTTATTACAAAGTTGTATTGAG
>NW_013669269.1:96764-114808 GCF_000517525.1 Limulus polyphemus
GTAACAAACCAGGGCACAAGAAAGCACAATGTCGGCAACTTCAACACAGGGAAGATGCCACGGCAAAAAAGACTTACCCAGAAAGGTTGTTGGAACTGTGGAAAGCAAGGATATATGAGGAGCCAGTGTAAGAAGAATACTACTATAAGTCAGCCTACTCTTTTACCAACGAATAGTGGGATTGACTGTCACATAATAACGCCCCCATGGCTGAAAGAGCGAGCATGTTTGGTGGGACGGGGATTCTAACCCACGACCCACAGACTGCGAGTCGAGTGCCCTAACCACCTGGCCATGCCGGGCCTTTTTGCAGGTGAAAGACTTATAAAGTTTACTAAAAGTCTACCAAGTTTTGTGAAGATATACATACTATATTAAAAGTTAGTAGTATCAAAACTGCAAAGACTTTAAAAGAGTACAAAGAGGTCACGTGGTTGGTTAAATTGACCAAGCCCATGTTGAGAGAGTTAATGACAAAGGAAATTTACTAAACAGGGCCCCATTTGATTGGGATTTGGGGCCCTAGATAGGAAACAAAGTAGGCAAATCTTTTTTTCACCTAGGTCTTTATTACTCCATGTCCTCTGTGGTCCAAGTACAGTAGTTCTAAGTAACAAATCGAGGTGATGGTTCATTACTGAGAATTACTACCAAGTGTGAAATGATCACTATTGCTTCTGAAGATGCTTCTCCAAGTGTCACTATCAAAACTCTTATAGTTTTGTAAACGTTGAGTTCAGTGTACTACCTCTCGTCTTTAATTAAACTTTTTATCATCAAACTAGAAACCTGACTTTGAACTTCTTTATTGAAGGTGGTTTCTTGATCAATATTAAGGGTAAAAGCAGTATAATGAGAGTATTCTTCATTATAACAAATGAGTGAATGACACTATATTATCACAAAATCCAGAAGTTTCTAACACTGAACTCGTAAAGATTCACCCTCTGTTCTGGAAACAAGAACTGATGCAATGTCTTGGATCAACAGTTAATGCAAGATCATTTATTGCATCAAGTATAGTTGATATAAAAAGTGCATCCACATGATGTAGGCCTATTGAACAATCGTACATATTCCAACTTTCCAAATGCAAAGCCTATTTAAGTTGTATTCACTTAAATGCAGCTGAATGAAAATTCAAGTAAATATCACGAATATCAGACACGAATAAACAAATTTAAAAAAATCGAATTTTGTACATTCTGAACTTTTGAATTCGCTATAAAACTATAATGTGTCGAAAGCATACTTCGCTAAAGCTTGCTTTTGAGGCAAAAAATCAATGTATGTACATTACACGCCTCAGTATTTACAACTACAAATTACTTACATTAAACTTTGACTTAAATTAAGTACGGTAAAAGTGAAATAAATTAAGTTTGGTCAAAACTGATGTATTTCAACGTAATGATGCATTTAGAAACTCTTCTCGATTCCGAAGTTGCATCTTAGACCGAAAAACCTTTCAACTTGTTTTTTGATGATGAGACAAAGTAAGATATATATACCCTAGCGACAAACGAATTATCGTAAAACCACTCAACATATAGTTTAAAAAAGTAGTGTGGGTTAATGTCGGAAGGTGCTTACTTTTTAATTGTATAAAGGAACTAAACACACACAAAACGTAATGGTTATTAAAATTATATTCTAAACTAGGAATATTATGCACACAAACGTCACTGAATACGGCAGTCACACAGAGTACTAAAATAACAACAACAACTAAATCATATACATGTGTATTTATGAATGGAATGGAATTTTTACACACTGAAAGGTGATTTTGTATGTTAGAAGGCCACAATGTGAATCATTTAATCCCAGAGTGGTGTACTTAATTCAATAAACCTTGGTATACTACGACTAAAGTTAGAATCAATGTATGATGACTTTTGGGAGGAAAAAATGTCTTGCATGTCAACCTGGGAATTGAAAATGTGAAAAATTTCTCAACAAAGATGATAAGTATCAATTTTTTTCATAAAAATGTTTACTTTTGACTTGTCATGATTAATTTCAAGAGCTATTACAGAGGAAGAAGAGTACCTGTTCCTAGATTTGTCATATATTTACTAAATGTAGAAAGGAGAGCATAACAAACAAATTCAAATGGTACTTACATTTTCTGCATTTCCAAAAAACAAATATTGGTATTTTCATAATGTCTATTTAAAAGTAAGAGGTATTTTCAACCTGAAACACTTAAATTTCTAAAGTTGTAAGTAAAATCAGACACAAATGTATCTAGTGAACACCAGCAATATAATGATATGTAGTATGAATCATTAAGAGTTCAATCTTCTCTTTGGATAAAAATTTTTCCCACAGTAATGTTTAACTGATCATGGTCATAATTATTTTCAAGAGTACTAACAAATGAAAAATTGCTATCTATATCCAAGTGATTTTTATTTCACAATTACTACTTTTTCAATAATAAGTAATTTTTTTCTGTACATTTGATCGGAAGATGTGAAGATGGAAAAGAAAACCTAATAAAATCTACTTCAATATCCACGGACTGTTGTCTGTGAAACTTGTAGCTTGAAGGAAGGTCAAACCTAAGTTCGGAAATCACTTCCATGTTGACACCCCATTCTTTAGTTTTCTTTCGTATATGCTGCAATTGAAGAAATATGTACTTAATTATACTTTTCGTAAGACATTAGTCTTAGGTCTATGATAGTTTTAACATAACATTCTTCGTTTATACCCTTAGGGTTTTTCAAGAAGTGTATATAATAGTATTTCAACCACACTACCTCTGCCATATTCGTTACTGATGACACAATTTACTCACTGCAGAGTTCATTAGGCTGGTTGGGACACAACAAACACAGCAGTAGTCAGATTACTATTTAGTTCAACCATTTCTTATGTTATGGATGCCTTTTCTAAGATGACAAGTCATAAGACATTATTATTAAGCCTATTATATTTCTTAACACTACATTTTTTTATTCTGTCCCTTAGGGTTTTTCACAAAGAAAATGAGTGTATAACAGTATTTAAACCACACTATGTCTACCACATCCATTGCCAACAACATGTTTCACTCAATACAGAGCTGATCAGGCTGGCAGGGACACAATAAACACAGTCATGGTCGGAACAATTCCTTTAACTTAAATACACTAATGTTACTAATATGCCCTCCAAGTTTTAAAAATCTACTTAATAAGATTCACAAACATTTGTCAAAAGAAACCTATTCAATATACCTTACAGTTTTAAGTCACAAAGTTCATATAACAGAGAATATACATTAGATGTACATATTTATATTTAGTGAAATACTGAAACATTACATGCAACACAACAGAAGCATCATAAGACTTTCACTAAACTAAACAAAACACAAAGAAAAGTAGATATTTATTGTTACAACTAACTGGCATTACATCTTACTTGTTTTGCCTAATACTTACTGATTTGAGAAAAAAAAAGAGAAGAAGAGCAGTTTGCAACAAAAACTTCCACACCATGTCAGTCATTAGCTGCTTCCACATTTGAAAATATCAACACAGTAAAACTCACAGTTAACTGAAGACATTATGTTAGGCCTGTTATATTTTTTCAACACTACATTATTAATTTAGTCCCTTAGGGATTTTCAAGACTAAGAAGAATGTAAATTAATAGTATTTCAACAATATTATACTTGTTATATAATAGGCTTAACATAATATCTTATGAGAAGTATAATTAATTATTATCATGCTTTGCCAGAACAATAGTTGTAAGACAAATATATGTACAGAATTGGAAAAAACATTAATGAAAAAATGAGTAAAAAGGATAAAAAAAAAGAGAAATACTACAGGAATGACACCCTTTTATTGTGTAAAAATGAATTGCACCAGAGCATAGTCAAGTTTTGATAGAAGAGGCAGTAATACTATGCATAATAATAGTAGCTTGAATCCAGTTATGGTTTCCAGGACTGAAATACTTTGTGAATAATTGCAGGAGACTCCATGTTTTAGTAGCAACTGTGTGCTAGAGTCTGAAGAGGGTATGTGAGCTGGCAGTGCTAATAACAGAAACGATTGAAGTTGAAAATCTGAAACTATCCAAAGGTTAAGTATCATGGGTGCTTGAACATCCCCAAAATATGTTGATGCAAGAGCTGCTGAGCACCCTAAAGCTGTACATGAAATATACCAAGTACCCTAATTATTAGGGAAAGTTCATGATGTTAGAAAAACATGTAGGTTCAAGAAGTCTTCATAGAAATGAATAAAAATCCTATAACCCGAATGCTTTCGAAAGGTGGACCTTTCTTCTTCATGGGCAAACTGGGAATGGTGGTGTAGTCGATTGAGTGATATATATATATATAAAAGGAGTTTAGTGATGTCATGGAGGACATCCGGTTTTCCAGGAAATGTTTATTCTATTTCTCTATGTACTGTTATAAGCATCTCATTTCTGGTACAATGTAGCCGATGGTGATAGTGTATGTGAAAAGGTGTTTGGGATATCTTACTTTAGAAATGGATAAATATATGTAAAACTATACTTAAGTGTTTAAGTAAAATAAAGGTGACACCTGGAAACTGATTAAAAAAGATATGTTGTGCTAATCAATTAATAAAAACAGGTATGGAAAATTATCTTAAATAAATATTAAGCTTTAGGAAATTCAGCATTCACATTACATAAAAAAATATGCAAAGAATAAAAATTATTTTTCTGACAGAGATGAAACCAATGAATGGAGATCACTGATTCCAGGATCTAGATTAATTCTGAAAGGTTGAACAGTGTTTAGATTAGCAATCCAATAAGCTTCTTTTATTTCTCTATCTGCTTTAGTTTTGAATCCTGTTTCAATGCCGATATACATCACTCATTCAATTACACCACCATTTACAGTTTGCCCCTGAAGAAGAAAGGTCCACCTTTCAAAAGCAATCGGGTTTCAGGGATTTTATTCATTTCTATTAGGGAAAGCTGGTACTGTTGTCTCAGGGTACATACTTTACAAGTTGGATGATGGTTGACTACAGATCTTGCTACTGATGTTACTTTAAATACAGATGTGAATGTAACTTTAACAACAGTAAGATATAGAATAGCACAAAGTAATTTCAATGAATGTGTATCTGCTTAAAAACCAAAATGCTGAAATGGGTATTGGACCACAAACAGTGAAAACAAGCACAGCTATAGACATGTGCTTTTTAGAGATGGATCAAAGTTTTAATTCTTTAAGAACAATCAATAACAGCAAAGCATGTTAGGAGATCAGTACAAGTTTAGGGTTGCAACTCAGTCAACAGTGTTGGTGATCTACACAAAACTGATGGTATCCCGACTGCTGACAAGTACAGCAGATTGTGACCCATCGTGCCATTTTCTTAGGAAATGACTCATCTAGCAGAAATTCATTAACCACCAAGACAATAATCTCAAGCCTACGGCCATTATGGTATATCGATATCTTGCATGTAAAATGGTGAAAGAATGCTCAGAGTTATGGATTGGCCTGCAGAAAGTCTCAGTCTGAAAATCCTTGAGGCTGAATGAGCCAAAAGGTGCCAAATTACTTGGTTGAATTGAAGGGAATAATACAGGATATTTATCACATGTGATGAACTGTATGGTTGCATGAAAACAAGTTGTAATGCTCTGTGTACAGCAAAGACATACAAAATCCCAGGTGCAGTGTATAACTTATGTTTTTCTTATGGATTTTCTGTGATAACGTTTTGCACCATTAATAAACTGACCATCCAATTGTCATTACTCGTTGTTTGTGACTTGTGTATGCATGTCACTTGTGTGTTTCCACCATTAGTTCCATTACTGCATGCAATTATTTTTTTATTGTTAAGAATTACAAAACTACCCTCTGGGCTATTTGTACTGTGCCTCTTTCATTGATCAAACCCAGATTTAGTGTTGCGAGTCCTCAAGCTTACCACTATTTACCTAAATGCTGCTGTATATAAATTTGATATGTAGGTTTTAATTTAATGTCTGACTAAGAGGACTAATCATGAAAGTTAACAATTAGATCACCTGTAAATTAATCAGAACTTACACGACTTTTACTCTTACTGATCACCTTTCACCATAGTTTCTACAACTTACCTAGAATTACATCAAACTAAATAACATAAATCTTAAAATTGTAAAAATTATATTTATAAGTGAAATTATATAAATTTTGATAAAATGTTTGCAAAAAATATTCAATGCAAATACAATATAATTCAAGATAGTAACTTACTGTGTCCAAACTCTTTCTGTGTAAAATTCAATTGATTTTGCAACATTCCAAAAAACAAAAAATCATGTTTAGTAAAGGGATCAAAAATCTGGGTCAAAAGAAGCTCTAAATGAATATAAAAATATAGACCTATTTAAAAAAAATGAAGAGTATTTTAAAACATACCTCTCTTGTGGCAGTCTTGTGCAGACTATACACAGCTCGCGTGGCCATATTAAGCCCAGTTTTTAAGAACAGCATATCAATTCCTGACAAATAATACAAGTTTCTCAGTAACCTATATTAACTTTTCATTAAAGCGAGCTACTTACATAGAGATCATAAATATACCGTTGTTGCTTATAAAAATTAGAATACATTGTTTCATCAATTAGGTACAGTCACTGTTAGTGATACTGTCAACTATAAATCCAATATCTCAGAGACTTGGCCAAGTTAGGAGATCTAAGTTTGTCCTACATCCATACACTAAGCAAACAGTGCAAAATAATTTCTATAGTAAAAAAAATTCACAGAATAAAAATATATATTTAGCATTCTATTTGATAATGTTAATGAACTAGAAAAAGAACTTAGTATACCTTGCTGATAGGATACATACTGGTGGTTTGATTCAAGCATTATTGTAGATTTAATGTTACATGAAAAACTTGGCATCAAAACACTTTACATTTAAAAATAAATGTTTATAGTTCTAATATTTACATGAAAGTTTAGTTTAACTAGTTGAATTATTTTTGATAATCCAGTCCTTTTTCTTTAAATTTAAAAAGTATTAATTCAACTCGTGTATTTTGATACATAGTACAGAATTTGGTGTATTTGAGTAAACAACAATAACATTTATTGCACATACATGTATTTTACTTAATTAGTTTGTTATGATTAAATCTTTTATGAGGTTAATTGGACTGTTTTAATGGATACCATGCCTGCAATTTGAAACAAAAGCTCCTTAGTATACTAATCAATCACTGTCAATGTTAACAAAAGTAAAGTATTTTATCATTTACACTATTACATTATTAGCTTTTCTACATCACAAAATTTTTACCTCTGTTACGTTTTGTCCCAAACGGAGGATTCATGATAACAGTATCAAACAGTTGATTCCATTGTGCATCAGGTAACTTTGTCACATCCATCTGTATCAACTCCAGATTCTTCAATTCATATTCACAGGAATTCTGATAACTAATGTCCAGAGCATCCTTATCAATGTCAATACCAAAGCACATACTGAAATATTGGAATCATTATTTTTAATCTTAAAACTTGAAAAAAAATATTTATGGTCTGGCATCTGTAATATAATATATAAAAAGGGTTATCAGCATTATCTGAACAATTTGTCCATGTTATTACAGTGTAGTATCATTAAAGATGTGAGACATGGCACCACAAATAACATGTACAACATCTAAATATATTTGGTTTACAGTAAATTCCTGACCATTAAACAGTGTAATGCTGCCACAGATAAGACTTATGGGTGTAGGATAACATCACAGCTATTTCCAAAGAAAGATATACATACAGTGAATACTGTTAATTGATGTAGAGTCAAAGGGCACAACATTCTGAAAAAGTAAGTCTTTAATGTTTTATATAGAAATAGAAAATCGCACACGTCAATGTTTTAACATAACTATTGGTTCCAAAACCATACCCCAAGCCAAGCTGTGATGGTTTTGTACAGGTCAAAAAAAAAGAAAAAAATTCATTGTGATGAATGTATGAAAGTAGGCATATATTCTAGTACCATTAGCAAAACAATAAAAAGGGATTTGAATCTGAAGGCTCACAAGCTACCAGCCAACCTTTGGAATCAAAGGTTGATTTTATGAAAAAAATGGCAGAACAAACTGAAATCACAACAGTCGCAATCAACATCATATCTGCTGGCTTCAAATATAGTTTGAAAGTTCCAAACTTTGTGCTTTGGTCTGTTTAACCTAGGTTTCGGAAGTCAACACTCACATACTATAGAGGGTCTATGGAAAGTTTGCCAAGATGTGCAATTTTAAAGCTAATCTTGCTATTCTTTACAGAAGCTTATTACTTTGGAAATTATGTTGTTAACCCCCATTTCTTACCAATATTACATTTTTGGAACATTTTTTTCTTTTATTAGCTATCTTAATTAATTGCTTTTAATCATTTTATTTTATATAATTTTCATTCAGATATTGAAATTTTTGTTATACAACTTTTTGAATTGTGGTGAACATAAAGTATATGGTAATTTGACAATATTTTATTATTGAAATGTAATATTTATGAGTTATTTTTTCTATAATAATAATAATATAGTATTCTGTAAAAATAACTTTTCATTTCATGTTTCCTTGTGTGCATGAGCACCACAAATATTAAAGTTTCTGATTTAGGGCATTAACAATTTTGGGCAAAGAAGAGATGTCAATGTATCCAAGTTTTGTCAATGAATTTTGGGTCTTATTAGAAATAGTAACCTGTAATAAAAGTGGTTCTGAAGAAGCTCTATCTTAGTTTGGTAATTAACCCTTTGACTGCTGTGGATACTTTAAATGCATGCAAAATTTTGTGAGCTGTATACTATATACAATGCACTCGCATTCACCTGCTGGAGACAGACTATACCCTATACGGTGAATCAGCAGTCAGTGGATTAATGGGTTCTGAAATACCTTCTTTAAACTTACCATAAAAAACAATACATTCTGTAATTAAGTTTCTACATAATTATTTTAGTATAAAATTAACCTATAACAAATATATTCTACATTATTTCATGGTAACCATCAGTTTGATTAAAGATGCAACGTAAAGTATATTCTATATTTGCAAATTTCCAAGCTTGACCTAACTCTTCTTGATCTGTAAGTAATCAAACTTTAACCTATTAGACTTTCTCCCAAGTATTTATGTAATATTTATCACAAAGCATATAATGCATAAATATCTATTTAAAGAATTCAGACTTAGAAAAAAAAATCATTTTAGGCCATATTTGAAACTTTTTCCATTCCATAATTCTTGTCTGAAAAAAAAGAAAAAGAATCCCTTTCTAAGTTAAAAAAAAATCTTGTTTTTATTTTTATACTGTCTTAATCTGCAAATTATATTTAAATTGTTTGGATTATCATGAATGTTTTCATTCAGTAGTTATGTTTCCCAGCAAATTAATTAAGTCATGATAACATTTCTACTGAATTTGTTCCTCCCACAAGGATTATTTGCTTGTTTTAAAAAGCTACTCAAGGGCTATCTGAGCTAGCCATCCTTAATATAGCAGTGTAAGACTAGAGGGAAGGTGGCTAGTCATCACCACCTGCTGCCAACTCTTGGGCTACTCTTTTACCAATGAATATTGGGATTGACCGTCACATTATAATGCCCCCATGGCTGAAAGGGGGAGTATGTTTGGTGGGATGGGGATTTGAACCTGCGACTCGCAGATTGCGAGTTGAGTGCCCTAACCACCAGGCCATGCCAGGCCACTACTCCCACAAGGAACACAAAGTCAAGTTAACTTGTGTTATAACAGTTGAACTGATTTATTAATCTGTTATCTATTGTTAATTAAATGTTATCAAAACTTATAATGCAGAATGAAGAGTGAGAATTATCTTATGGTTGGCTAAAATAAGTCTGAATGCATGATCCTAATGTTTTGTTTTTCAATATATAACATTTTGTACTACATGCTATAGCTAACTGATGAAGGAGATGTCTACATATCAATTAAACTACATTACACATTCACCAATGGGTAGATAGGCTTAAGAATACAGATGTAAATAATAGAATATTTTGATTTACCTTGCACCAAGTAAACTTGCTCCAACTGCCAGGACTCCACAACCACATCCTAAATCTGCTACCATACAACCATCCAAATCTTTATAACGTGTGTCAATTGTATGCAACATCCGTGCTAAAATATACAGAAATAAAAATATAAAAGCATGTGTTGGCTGTACAATGAACACACACACATATATATAATTTTTCGAGTGTTGACTAAAGTATTGGTGCTATAAGATTATTTCCTTCCCTTTATAAACTTCCTCAGTTTTTAATAGCTTTATATAAATAATTGGTCAAATCACAATTTAATTTCTATGTAACTGAAATATTTTACGATAATATTATCCTTAGAATCAAAAGAATCATGCAAACGAAATTTTTGTGGAATGAATGATTTACAATAACTATTAAATAGGATTTATATATAAAAAAAGGATATTCTTAAATAAGTTTACTGTGGTATGAAATAATTTAGATTGTGTACAAAAGAACAAGTTTTTTTTTATTAAAACACTTACATGCAATATGTGGACTTGTTGGGTACTGTTCCAACTTCACTTTTGGACTTTTGAAGACTTCCACACACTGCAAGCAACTTTCTAGTTCTTTCAGCTTCATGTCACAGATCTACAGAACTTCTGTAAGTAGATATTCATAAATGAAAAACACACAAAACTCTTTGGTATAAACACTTTGTTTTTCTTTGTTTCAATATTAAAGCATGTAATTTGCAACCAAAAACACACATGAAAAACTTGAGCATCACTTGTCCAGAAGGTAGACTCCTTACCTCTCATTATAATGAATTTCACAAAAACCTTCTACTTCTAGATATTGATATACTTGTACACTAAGGATAACAGAAATTCAAAACAAAAGTGTTTGCTGCAACACAACCTTTACATTAAACTATGCAGATGAACAGAATGTTTGATAAATAAAACCATAACCACACAAGATATTTTTTTACTTTTTAGGTGTTTTAAATGGTGCATAGAACTGGGTGATTAGTGGAATTTGCTAATCAATTAATTACTCATTAATCAATTATTCTCACATGCCAAAAACTTATAATTCTAAAAATTGTGTTTTGATACTTGTGGTGTGGGCAGAGCACATGCAGCCCATTTGGAAAGGACAGCAAACAATTTTGCCCATGTCCTTTGAGATCTAGTTAAGCCATGCACTGCTTCTATATGATGATTATAAAGAAAAAGAAAAAACATACTTAAAATGACTAAGTTAAAATTACTTGCCCTAGAGAAGCCAAATTTCATCTGAGGCACATACAGATTTAAATGTTTTATTACAGAAGTTTGTGTGTAGTTTGATCTTATTTAAAAAAGCATGTTAATTTACTGGAAAGGGTTCAGAGGAGGGCTACTATGATGATTTTTGGGATGGAAGAATTATCTTATGTGACAGGTTAAGATCTCGTAATTTATTTTCTCTTGAGAAAAAAAGGGTAAGAGGTGATCTTACTAAAGTTTAAAAGAGTATCACTGGGGAATGACACGACAAAGGCCCCCGATTTATTTATTCCAAAGATAATAGGGCATGGATGAGAGCATACAAGAATAAAATTTGGAAAAATAGCTAAGCACCAATTAAGACAGTTTAATTTTTTTAACAAGGTGATTAGCTTAAGGAATGAGTTACCATCAACAGCAGTGGAGGCCAATGGAGTGGGAGAAAGAATGCAATTTTTTTACATTTGAAATTATTACCAGTGGACATTTGTCCTGGATTTTATACATACAGGATATTGCAAATAGCATCTTACCAAGTAGGTTGTATAACATTATAAAAAAAATCCTTCAAAATAAAAAAAAAAAAAATTAACTCAGTCACTTTCAACAAAGATAATCTTTTTAAATATGTTTCCACAAAATTGAAGTATGTCCTAAAAACAATTCTGTTTCTAACAGGACCTGAATTAAAATGCTTGAAAACATCCTTACTTTCCTCAATGACCTCATCAAACCTTCATTTCATTAGTTATCCACGCTACTACTGACAAACAATATTTTCAACTCTCATTTTTTCATGATCCTTATGAAAAACTTTATAACCTTCTAAACATTTAGATACTCTTCATTTAACCAAAGTGTAAGAATTGTGTAATTGTTATCTCCCTTCAGATGCAACTGACTGGTGGTACATAATAATTACATACATGATCATAACAGTACACACTTATTACTTTATACACACATACCTTCTATTAGTAATAACTTACATGTACAATCATCTTATCTATGATTAAACTATAGTGTACAATGTAACTCAACAGTCACTTACTTTGTACAAGGTGTTTGTTGTTCATTGGCTTGTGACAGTGTTATGTTAATAACTGTAAGCATTTGATATACGCTGACCTGTGGTATATAAATACTTACCTGCCAAGTTCAGAGTTTTAAAAGTTAGTGATTTTTCATTACTATAGCTGCTATATGTAGGATTTAATCTACCAGTGCCTGACTGGATTAGCTTCTCAGCATTTGAATGTCACTTATTCTGCATTTATGAACTGTTTTGTTTAATTCATCTCTTTTATGTTAATAAATGGTTTCTGAGTTTACTCGTTATTGAACTGGTCAAGGCTGTTGTCAAAAGCCTAGTCGTATAAGGTAGGAACAAATTGTCACAAACTTTGTGCATACAGAGAGCTTTAGTGTATTATTAAACCTAAAGTACCAACTTGTTTTTCTTTATTAGTTAGCATTATAGTTACTTTCTCATACAATATACTTTCAGATTTCAGTATTTTTCCCTTTCTTTTTTTCTTAGCTCTAGGGGTTTGGTTGGTTGAATATTATGTTTATGGTGAAGAAATAAGCTATGTAAAGTTTGTTAGGTATGCTAAAGGCAGAGTAGGTTACCTTTATTATTATTATTATTTTTGAATGTTAATAAAGTTACAGTTTCAAGAGGCCCAGAGTCACTCATTAGGGTTTGTTTGCAGAGCTTACTTGCTGAAGGAAAAATAGTTTGTCTCGGAGATAATTGATGGATTAAAAAATAAAAAATGTTGGTTATTTGGTGAAGTTATAGAATGCATGAAGAAAGAAATACAAAACATTAAAGTTATTGTTGATAATGTGATAGAAGAGGAGAAAAATGCTATGTTTAAAATAACACAGAATTCTGTGATTTACAAGGCACAAAAACCTTCAAATTATAAATGAGCATTCCACAGTTATGTTTGTGTGAAAAGAAAATCTATCATTTTCTTTCTTTCCAATGTAACATAAGACTTGTAAACCTTTTTTTAATTTAACATATCACCCTATAAAATAAAGTTTAAAATATTTTCATAAAGATTTAATCTAAAAATTGTAAAATGCAATTTAAAATAGATATTTATGACCACAGGTCATGTACTGGATCTATTATTACATAAGTTGTTTCTCAACCAGCAGTCCATTACAACCATACAAGATTTACACAAAATCAAACACACAAAAAAAAAAACTGAAATAATATTAATGTGTAAATTGCAGTAATTTTTAGTTGTAATTTCATTTAAAAATGCATAAATTTTTAGGAAGCAGTGGTCCTTGGTATCAGAAAGATTAAGCAATGATTAGTACACAATAATACATTGCAAGAAAAGCATATGTGATGTGATAGAAATTTTTTTTACTTTAATAAACCAGGACACAGTTTTAATTATAGGGTGTGTCAAGGTTGTTGTGAGAATGAGGATTGAGCATTTTGATGAGAAAACAAAGCAGATTCTCATAATCAATTCTACCCCTAACTACAGCCATTACATAAGTCATCAGGTGGTTAAATATAAAGACCCACATACAAATATAACTTATCAAACCTAACTCCTTTCAAAGGTAAAGTTTAATAGTGCTCTTGAGTCTTTTAAGAGGAAAATAAGCGAGATAACTACAGCTCTATGGGTGATAATAGAAGCTTTAAAGGCCTATATTATAGTTAACAACCAACTCTATACTTTACATCTGGCTGTATATGAACAAACCTATTCCATATAACTTCGAGTTGCCCCTTCTCATTATATTACCATCTAAATTATACTTATAATTCAAGTTATGATCACCCTCTTGCATTTATTAGAATTAAAACCCATCTGCTATTTATTCACCCAACTCACTAAATCCTTTTGTAAAGCAGCAGCATCCTCTTCACAGCTAGCAACACCAAATACCTTTATATAATAAGCAAATTTAAGTAATTTATTGACCATTCTTTCATCTATGTCATTGATGTAAATCAAAAAGAGCTAAGGTTCTAAGACTGAACCCTGAAGAACCCCACTTGTGACATTAATCCAGTATGAGTGAACTCTATTTACAACAACCTTCTGCTTTTCCCATCCAGCTACTCTTCTATCCAATTAGCTAACTTATCCCACACACCTATAAGGACAGTTTTTTTTACAAGCCTTTTATGTGACACCTTGTCAAAATCTTTTTGAAAATCCAGATACACCAAATTTTCACCCTTACTGTCATCTACATAAGCAGTAAACATTTCAAAGAATGCCAAAAGATTTGTAAGCAATCCTCGGTGAAAACATGTTGACTATCCAATAAAATTCTAAACTTTATGAAATGACTTTGCAAAGCATCTTTTATTAGACTTTCCAAACTTTTCCCACAACTGATGTAAGACTAATAGTGATACTAGTACTAGTAGTAGTATAACAAGTATAATTACTGGGTGATAATATACTATAGTATAGTGTAACTGGTAATTATTGCCTTCAAATTCAATGCTTTGTTATCATAAAGTTAACTTAAAGTTACAAACTTTTTCGAATAATTTAACACAACAAAGTGATTTGAACGGCAACTTCACCATACCTTGTCAAAAGCCACATGCTTGTGTGTTTACTCTTCAAAATAAACGCGATCAAGATGGCCGCAAAACAGTGTCCTGGTAGTGGTATATGCTACTTATCATAACTTTTTATGGCATTAGGCTAAGATGCCCAATGTGTGCAGTAAACATACTGGGCTAGTACTTCAAATTACATTTAAAAACAAATCTTCGCAGCAAAAATAATAAAAGTAACAACAACTAAATGTTCTCTAAAGAAAGTTAACAAGTAAATACTGTACTATATGACATTACAGGCACATTGAGAATAATGAGGAATGATAAATTTCTTCCACCACGAAATTCAAAGTGTAAGCAGAAGACATTCGAAACGTCGTCCTCAACTCTTGTGTTTCTACAACAGGCAGTTGCCATCCATTCAACTAAATTTCATCATAAATACTCTGCCTAAACAATCTATCAAAGAAGGTCATTTATTACCTCAAGGTTTTCGTACTTCGACTTTCCCGACCAATGTCAGTACAATAATTAATATAAATACAAGACACGCAAGGCGCGAATTTTACATTATTTTGAATGATGCCCAAATGCAAAGATATAAGATTTATTAATTTTTCACTGTAGACGTAAGACCTACTTCCACTTGCAGCAAAGATATCCTAACTGTTAAAATAAGTTAGTTAGCAGGCCCTTCCGCAGGGGTGGGGTGCTAGTGCAACCCCAACCGAAGGTCGCATCACCCTCCTTAATGACGTAATTCAATACATGTGCATGCATAACACCCGATATATACAGCCATATCTGACTCAAGATGTAAACTTCATAATAAGTATGACAAGTTAGATTTACCGTACTTTATAAAATTTATTTGTGAGGACGCGCATGATTGGTTGACTGTTACACATTGATAGCGATGTCAAGGCAAAAACACACCTATTAAAATGTTTATGTCTGGACGCGTTAGGTTAGCACACATGGCCACATGGCAAAAAAGTGCTGTCGACAGTCATGACAATGTGGTGGCTGTGTAGGATGACATAGATTCTAAAGAATAAATGTAGCTGGCCTACACAAAATCGATAGATCAATTGTTACATAATATCATCATGCCTACTAAGCCACCTTACAAACGGCCGCCTTCTGGGTGTCAGACCATAAAATATTGTTTCTACGAATTTGGACTTATAGATCTAGGCCTAGTTCAAGTAAGGAACCATCAAGGGCTAGAGCCCGAAACATTAACAAGAAAAGCTGTTTAAAAAGTCGATCTGTGAACACAGATGAAATTGTAACTCGACTTGTCAATTTTCATTCACCCAGGATTGGGCTGGACAATCTACTTTCACGAAAGAAAATTGTCAAAGTCACAGAAAATGAAATATATGAAAGTTTATATTCTTAGCACTTTTCTTGCCTATTTTTTGCATGGATGTCATTGAAACTTTGTATAGATATTCTTGTTAATGAAATACTACCAATTATGTAGACGGTCCCAAGCCCGTTTGAGAAAGGAGTAGGGACGACCGTGGTGCTAGCAACTCCACGTCGTTATCCAATATTGCTAAACAAACAACGAAAAGTAGCCATTCCGGTAAACATAAGCAAAGAGGGGAAGACAGCATGTCAGTTGCACAAGTGGCAAGTGATAGCAACATGAAGAGGCAGGATCAAAGCCGAAAGGAAGTCTTGTTTTGGAAATGTCCGATCCTCAATGCAAAAAACACTACTAAGATCGGAAAATGGAACGTTAGGACCATGTTCCAGACTGGAAAAACCCAGCAAGTAATTCGAGAGATGAGCAAGAAACTGTAGATGGGGTTCATAGGTATGACATATTGATGGTGATGGGCGATTTTAACGCAAAAGTGTCCCCAGAAAGAATTAACATCGAAGGAACGAACGGTGGGGCCGTTTGCATCGTCACCTGTAACAAATGAAAATGGTGATCGATTTAGAACCGTCAGCAATGTCAATGGACTTTGCATTGGCAATTCCTTCTTCCAACACAAACGCACACATAGATGGACTTGGAGGTCGCCTGATGGCCAAATCAAAAATGAAATCGATTACATATGTATTAGTAAGCGTTGGCGAAGATCCCTGATGGATGTAAGATCATACAGAGGAGCAGACGTTGGTTCAGATCATAACTTAGTAATCGGAAAGTTCAAAGTGAAATTTAAAGTGCAGCAGAAGACTAAGAAACCTAAGGCTTTTGCAGTGAATAAGTTAAAAGATCCTAGGGTGGCAGAAGAGTTTCAACTTAAGTTGCGTAATAAATTCGAAGTCCTTGAAAATGTAGAGAACATAGAGACACATTGGGAAGATTTTAAAAAGAACATTCATGAAGTGGCCGAAGAAGTACTGGGTAGAAGAAGAGGAACCAATAGAGAAAGGTGGATAAGTGATGGTACGTGGACGGTGACTGATGAAAGGAAAAGGGTCAAGCAACTGAGAGAAGCAGCAACTAGCCAGGATTACGGTGACTCAGCTGAGTGATGTAACCAACTAGATAGAGAAGTGAAAAGGAGGTGTAAGAATGATAAGAATCAATGGATTGAAGATAAAGGGAATGAAGTGCAGGAAGCTGCAGATAGAGGTGATAGTAAAACTGTATATAAGATAACAAAAGAGCTTACATCTGGTTTTAAAAGTAGTGGAGGTGTACCTATTAAGGCGAAAAATGGCATGAGACTGACTACGGAAAGAGAACAACTGGAAAAGTGGAAAGAACATTTTAATGAAGTCCTGAACCAATGTGAACCTGATATTTTGTTAGACTTATCTAATGAAAATGTCAGAGCAATTTTGAACGTAAACCTAAATGACATATCTCTAGAAAAAGCTAGAAGAGCATTGCAAAATCTGAAAAACAACAAAGCACCAGGGTCAGATGAGTTGCAACCTGGATTACTGAAGAATGGATGTCAAGCATTGGAACTGGAGTTATTAAATATTTTAAACAAGATTTGGAGACAGGAAACTATTCCATCAGAATGGGGTCAGGGTGTGATTGTCACTATTCCGAAAAAAGGAGACCTAAGTGATTGTAACAACTGCAGAGGAATTTCTTTACTATCAATACCTGGTAAAGCTTTCTGTTATATATTATTAGAAAGGTTGAAAGATGAAGTGGACGCCTTATTAAGGGAAGAACAGGTGTGTTACGTCTCCGTTTGTTAATTAACTTTCC
>NW_013669270.1:0-794 GCF_000517525.1 Limulus polyphemus
TAATTGATTTTGATAAAATGATGTTTGGGAACAGCAAAGACCAAGTTCCGGTAATTGTCAAAAGAGAGGTTGAGCTGATTGGGTGCCATCAAGCTGAAGTCAAAGTGACTGAAAGAGTTGATGATGGAGAAGTAGAACCAAATATTGATATTAAAGCAGAGCAGGAGAAAGATCAAGATTTGAAGCCAATAATTGATTTTTTAAAAGCAAGTGTTTTACGCCCTGCTTGGGAGAAGGTGTCTAGTCTAAGCCCTGTGACAAAGCACTATTGGGCACAATGGGACCAGTTAAAGCTTGAAGATGTTATTCTTGTCCGGAGATGGGAAACTACAGATGGGAAATTGACGACTTGGCAAACGGTTATACCGAGAAAGTTATGGGAAGTTGTGCTGCGTCAATCCCATGATAATTTAACAAGAGGACATCTCGGAATTAAGAAGACATTGAGTCACCTATGGCAGAGATTTTACTGGATAGGTATGAGGAAAGATGTGGAAGAATGGTGCAGGACATGCAGTACATGTAGTGCTAAAAGGGGACCCAAGCATAAGGGACGCCCACCTTATGAAGAGTTGCCTGTGAATATGTCAGAGTTTGTGGAAGTGTTATCGGAAAGGATGGATGATATTCACCATCAAGTGCATTCAAACTTGAAAAAGTCTGCTGATTCGATGAAGCTATCTTATGATAAGAAATCTACTGAAGACAGCTTTGAACCAGGAGACAAGGTGTGGTAGTATAATCCCAGGAAGACTAAAGGGAAGTCTCCTAAGTTGTCTTCTCCATGGGAAGGC
>NW_013669270.1:1649-14541 GCF_000517525.1 Limulus polyphemus
TATCACGTGACTGGTGTGGCACCACCTATTTTCTAGAACTATCCTGTACCTTGGCGAATGCTCTAGTATTTACTAGATATAGGGTAGTCTGGTATATAAAAGAGGGTGACAACGTGGCGGAAGAATGTAATGTAATGTGTGTAGACAGTGTGTAATTGATCTGCAGTCAGAAGTATTGTTGACGTTCGTTGATATAGCGTTTGTTTTAGCGTGATTGTTGAAATTAAGTGTATCGTAAAGTTATATTCAAAAAGAATAAACCAGTTTTATTTAAGAAAGGACTTGTGTCGCTAAAGTTTAGTCGGAAAGAATTTACGGAAAATTAATTAACAAACGGAGACGTAACATTATGTTGGCAAACAACGATTCGTAGAGTGAATAGACTGAAATAAACAACTTTATTATGCTTATAAATCCTTGTTTGCCAACTTATTATTATATTTGTTTAATAATTAATATGCTTCCTTACTCAAGTATTGAAAATAAAGCTTACAAAAATATGTAGATGATGCTAATAGTAATATGTCTAACTTTAAAAGTTAACTCTTTAAGAATTAATTTATTTGATTATTTGCAGTACCTTTAGCTTCATGACATAGGCCTAAATGTAACAAATTTACGCAATATTATTCAATATACTATTGCGACGTCACTGTGTTATTTGTTCATATTTTCGAGTGAACTTGAACTTAGGCTCATATTCTCGCCAGGTGTCGCTGTTTAAGCTTTACATGTATTTTTTAGAGATCAAAGTTATGTTTACTAACTTTATTTGTTTAGAAATGTCTCGATTTTGATTTAGTTGCTCTTGCTTCATAAAAGAATTAATGACACATTTGATATAGTTTACCGCAAACGACTAATTTCAAGAGTGTCATAGTGGATTGTTAGTAAGAGATAAACTTCAAAATTAGAGCCTAAAGGTCAGTTTTTCCTCACTTTAAAGTTTAAATTCAATTTAATTATTTATAATTAAACTTTTAAATAGGCTTACTTAAAATATTTCAGCTTGCAATATAGTATAATGGAATTACATTTTCGCAGTTGTATAAAATTATAAAGGCTAGTAGTAGTAGTAGTACTAGTCCACATCAAACCAAACAGAAGTTGCTGAATCTAGACAAAGTATTGTTTTTCAGTTTCTCATGATACTATTAGTTAATTTATAGTTAGTTACATTATACAGTTATGTATGATATGGTTATGAATTAATATTCTGTGAAAAGAAATAGTGATGTTTATTTTAATCATGTCAGTGTGAAACGATAAATGGTCCACCAATTGAAATTGAGTGTGATGAACCTACCGAATGTCTAACTCTTAACTTCTATTTCTAAGTCTAACCAATGTCATATATTCATTAACTGTGCTCAAAATTGTATGGGTAAAAGCTGTTTAATCACAATGGTTTATACTTAAGTAGGTTTGGAGAAGAACTCAATTACTTAATTAAGAATTATTTATACTAGTTACCTAATATGTTAGAGATGAATGTTTTTATGGACATTGGAGGATTTTAATTTGGCTTGTAAAAGACTTATGACAAAAAGATTAAACTTTTTTGACTGAATATAAGAGATTAAACAAAGAGCTCACCGTTTTTAATGCTAATATTACAAAAAGTACTTGTAACAAATTATTGAAATTAGAGCATTATTAAGTTTGATATCATTGATATTACTAATTTACAGTTAAATGATTAGATTTAGTTTTGAAAGTTTTAAATTTTACAGAGACCATGTAAATAAGAGATAGAAAGTATTATTTTGTTTGTCAAAACTGATTTGTGTAAGATGTGATGTCACAAAATGTACTGATAATCTAGAGACTGTTTGGGTTGAGTTACTAAGTGGAAGAGGGAAAGAAATGTTTATGGAACTTTTTGTAAGCCCCCCCTAATAAACTGTTTTTAAATATTTATGCATAGATTTGTTACACTGCTAATAAAAGTAGGTTTAACATTATTGGGAGCTTCAATTTTTGGACATATTTGTTGAAATTTGTACAAAGCTACTAGTGTATCTGTGCTAGCCATCCCTAATATTTAAGTGATAGACTAGAAAGAAGGCAGCCAGTCAACACTCTCTACAACCATTTCTTGGGTTACTCTTTCTCAACACCCTGATGACTGGAATTTGGAACAGCGAGCATGTTCAGTGACAGGATTCAAACCAGCAACCTGTAGATTGCAAGTAAATTGCCTCAACCACCTTGCCAAGCCAAATTTTAGAAAGGCTTACATTCAGAAACTAGTTAATTTGATTAAATAACCTGAATGAGAAACTTAATTTTAAAAGGGATAAGTATTAGTAATGCAAGGAGAGGTGGAGGGGGGGGGGGTTCTTAAAAGATTTTTTACATTTGCTGAAAAAGATTGTATTCTTTATACATTTTGATCTTCAAATGAAAGACCAGATTATATTTTAATAAATTATGAATATAAAGTTTTTAAGGATATTGAATTTACTTAATAAAATGTAAGATATGATACAATACTGAAAGAAACAAAAACAGGTTAAGATTATGAAAACAACAGTTGGGGCTTACAGGAACTTTGAAAGGCTCTTAGCTTATACATAATTTAGTTTAAATTTTCTTATGTTTAACAGCATAAAGTGAGAACCATAGAAAATATTGGAGCTTTAAGAGACTTAAATGAGAATCTTCTTGAGTAGGAATACATGGCTCAAGTTTTAAACCACTTGTTTGACTGTATGAGAGCACTTAAGTTGATGTTATGCATCTAAAACTTCCATTAGGCTTTTTGATAAGGTTCCTTTTATTGGTTTATTAATAATGTTGTAACTGTTTCTATCATTGTGTAAATTATGTGGGATTATTTGATAAAAATGATAATGGAAAGTTCAGTTTGCTAAATGGAAACAAGACCACTTTATCCTATTACATGTTTTACCACTTCACAAATAAATAACCATGGAGTGAATGATCAAGATTATGTTAAAATATACTAATAACTGGCAAAACTGAGTACTGTGGTGTGCATTTACAAGCAGGTTATGAGACCATTTTCCCTGACTTTTCCATGTTTTGGGATAACCTTTCAATTTTTTCTAACTTTTCTAGGTTTGTGGCAACCCTGTAGTTTCTACCTAATGGGTATTTCAAATAAACATACTCTTTCTAAAATAAACTGTTAGTCATATCCAAAATTGCTTTTATACTGTTCTAGTTTATCTTAGGCACATACATATTTTGTCTCTATGCCCTAGATTTTCCTCGCTTAAACAATAATATTTTTTTTCCTCCAATGTTTGAGTTATATTCTATCTTCTGGAAGCATCTTATTTGATTATAGGCTTATTAGCAAAGAGTTCAAGTTATTTTTGGAAATTAATTTGAAGTGCATTTGAGAAATTAGTATTCAGTTAGCAACTCTGAGCATGTCATACACTTTTCTTGCTACCTTATTTACTTGTTTATAACATTTGTAGATAATTATCTAAAATTTTCTTTTATAAATGAAAGATCAACATTTCATAGTATACTACAAACGTGTAATCTCCTTATTTGAAGATCTTTTTCTGTAGCACTGTACTCTGAAGTAAGTTCAGAGGTTTTTATTACTTTTTATAATGAAGTTACAAGCTAAAATGATGTTAATTAGGTAAATTTAGTAGGAAAAGTTGAAATATAAATGTCACATTTTTACATACGGGTCTGGAAAATCTGAGAAAAAAAATGTTTAGAATGTGGCTGCCCTGCTTTATTGATACTTCTTAATGTACCTAGAAAATGTTTTCTTCCACTCTTTTCTTCTGCTTCTTGACAAGTGAAATCAAGTCCTAACAAAGTTTCTTTCAACTGTCTTTTTTACCATGGTGTTTTTTTGGTCTACTTCTTCCTCTGTGTCTGGTGGTTTTCATGCTCTCTCTCTCCTTACTAGTTTCTCTTGAGGAACTCTTATTAGGTGCCAAAACTAGGCATTTCCTCTCCAATAACAAGCTTACAGGAACTTTGTGCCTTGCATTAAGTTTCATTGTTTGTGATTTAGTGCTGTAATTAGATGTGTGAAGTGAGTTGAAAGTATCTTGAGTCAAACTCCTTCAGTTTCATATTCAGTGTTTCTGTTATTGCCTAAGTTTTTTCTCTTTACAGTAGGTTAGAAATAAAATCTGCTAATATAAAATTTTATTTTTATACAGTATCCAATTTTCTTGTTGTTAAATACCAGGTCTCTTCATATTAGATGCAGCTTTCCTAAGTATATTCAGTTTATGACTTTCTAAATAATAAAATTCTGTACCTGATGTCTTGATACAGTCACCTCTTTTATTTTGTAGATATTAGCTTTGTTTTTCTCTGTTGATGTCTGTACCAAATATGGCTTCCTACTCCATATGTTTTTTCTGTAGACTAATTTGAATGGATCAGATGTCTTCAGAAAAGAATGTCACATCATCTACTTAGATTAGGTACCCACCTTCTAATTTACTACCAATGATATTCATCAACCAGTCCATGGCCAACTGAGAAAAGCAGAGGATAGAGTATACATATTTATCACACTCCTGTCCAATCTGTGAACTATAAACTTATGTTATGTATACATATAGCACTTCAACTATTACTGTGCCTTTCATATCACAGCTCTCAGGATGAGCCCTGTTATTGGGTGGAAGGCCTTGTTGGCACTGAATATAAAAGATATAATGTTTGACATATTGTTACACATTAATTTTTACTTTCACTCTAAGTTCTTATAATTATCATTTACATCTTAACAGAGCATTCAAAGTATTGATACACGATGTTCATCACCTTGATATATTTTCCAGGGATTCCATAGCTACCCATGATGGCTTAAGATTGTTTAGGCCTTTTCATTGTGAAAGATGGGTTTCAAGGGTATTGGCTAAATTTCATTATTATCAGAAAATTTAAAAATATTGAGAAGACTAGAGAGGCACTCGGTAGAGTGCATACCTCTGCCATGCAGCATTGATCATATTCGGCCTTCAAAAATAAGAAAATGTGCCCCTATGTCTGTAGTTATCAACAGACATGGACCATTTTTGGCAGAACAATGAGGAATATTATTCTACATATGTCCACCAAATCCAATCATTTTTGAAGGAGTTATAGAGCAAAAATAGTGTGAAAAATCAGTCCCCATGTTAACAGATAGGGATTTTTTATTTCTGTAACTTTATGTGACCTTGACCTCCAAAACTAAACACTTCTAAGTTGGGTCATAGTCCAAGTGTATACCAACTTTTGTCCAAATCCATTCAGCCGTTTTTGAGAAATCTCTCTGACAAACATACAAACACGCATAACCTCCGTCACCTTCGGTGGCAGAGGTAATAAATAAGGAACGATGAAATAAACCTTTGATAAAGCCAGCTAATCAAATTCTTACAGTTACAGAAGTTTATTGCCACTGCTTCCTACCACCAGATAGTATTTGTTAACACTTTAAACTTCACTTAATAACATGACAAGACCTTACCATTGGTGCCCTCATTCAGGAGAGCAGTAGAAAGCCTTACCATAAAATTTCTTAAGTTGCTAAGCCAGGAAGATCCTTAAAAATATTATATTTTTATGGGTAAAAGTTTCTGATTGGTTTCACATTAAAACTTGCATTGTAAGTAAAAATGCTATTAAATTTGGACTCCATGATTAAAAACATCCAGACCAGTAAATTTATATCATGTTTATTTAAGACATATAATGTGAGTGATATTAGAAATGGGCAACTACCTTCAAGGTTAATGTTTATGATGATGATGGTCCTTTCTCACTTCTAATATCACAGTTATGTTATGAACTATGTAATCGACCTGTTATTCAACCTTTGAGCTCCATACAGAGAATGTAAGGAGCATTTGTTCAAGAATACATGTAACGACTCAAATAGGCATGGATTTCACATTATTCGTTTAATAGTTTTTTATTTTTAAATTCCCAGTAATCACTGTGTTAATTGGTTGCCTCAAGGTCGTGAACGTGTGCTAATCCTTTTACAAAGGTAAAAGTTGCGTGTTGCAACCTTTGTTCTTAAGTTTAAAGCTAGCACTTAGCATGTAGACCATTGGTTGCAGTAGTGGGATGCCATAATTTCTTTATTTTCCTTGAGTATTTAAGTCCGGTAATTTTATAGTTCTCTCTTTTTTTTCTTTGGGCCCACGTGTAGGCTATAGCCCTGACCCCCCCACACAAGACAGAACACCGGTTTGTTAAATAAAGAATTTTGATGTTTCAGACTACTTTTTCCATGTTTAATTTACTCTTTGCCCCGAACCTGTGTTTTGCGGGAAATTTTGTCTTTTCAACTGGATATCGGTGGATCATAATACCACATACGTAAACTAATTGTAAACAAGGGAAAATGTATGCTAACTCCATTTAGTGGCGGTAATTAATATCGGATTTTAGTCACTAATGTTATGTATCTTTTGTAACTTTTTAACGCTTCTAATAACTTTGTTTCTGACGCATCAGAATCGTATCTGTGACGATTGTAATTCATCCTTCAATAATTAGTAAAGAATATATTTTTATTTATGTATATTCGGAAATTTTATCCAACATGTAGTTAGCGTCTCACTGGTAAAATCGGATGTACGAAGGTCGCAAATTGACCGTGTTGTCATGGTGGTTCCGTTAGATTTAGTGCTGGTTTGTGTTGTTGATTTTGAAATGCGCTCTACAGGTTATGTTCTGCAACGTTTGTAAGTTATATACCTACTTAGTCCTATTACTGTGTCGACCACCTGGAGGAAGGTTGTTCTCATTTCACGAGGTTGTACAGGGACTCGTTTATTTGGTGTGAAGTAGGAAATCTAAGGATTGTAGAATGACCTTGAATATGATATAATTTCATTATTCTTGAACCCAACTCTGTCCTGTGTGCATGTGCTTAGAATTCTCTCCAGTCTTAGCAGCTGGTAAAAACAAGGAGTCAGTCAGTAAGTAAAGAACTTTCATATTACGATTTTTCCTATGTGTACACTCGTTTATTGGTATTTTATTTGCTATCTGTGTTGGAAATAGCTTTCCGCATAACAAATACGGAACTTGTGGATATTAGTGTACATGAATGGCACACATCCATATTAACTAATGTATAAAGCGTGTATGAATACACTGTGCCTCAACTTGTTTTTTATCGGCTGTACGACACTTGAAAATCATATGACTATATTGCAAACAATTTTTACAATGACTATCATATTAGTTAATATACCAGCGAAATACGCCGTTCAAAGTGTTATCAGTTAATTAGACATTATTTGTTTATAGTAAGTGCATTACTAAACACAGAAGCTTGGTTGTATGTCGTTCTTCCTCGTTAATAAATACCCATCTGAAGACTTACAAATAAACTATTTGCTGTGCTGTCAGAGAAGCTATACTTGTTCAAATGTTTTGTAACTTTGATTGTGCAGCAGCTGTTTTCTATTTATGACTTTACTGTGTGACGTGCGTGAATACAAGTTTGGTTAATTAACATAATAGTTGCATATTAAAACTATAAGTGTAACGTATAACGCATTTTCTGTGTAATAATTAGATATTTCTGTTTTTGTTAGACTTGTTAAAAAATCCTTATAAAACTTGTATAGATGACTAAGGATCAAGTAATTCAAAGATTACGAGTTTTCTAGTGATAGACATATGGAGCTTCAACATTTTAAAGTTGTTACCACCAGCCTTTCGACTTTTAGCGTAGACATACAATCCCCAGTGAGATAAGTTCACGTGCTTTTTTAGTGTGGCATATGGATAATGTTAGAGTAAAGATCGGTCCGTATTATATATTTATACATTTAAAATCATAATTCTGCTTTTAATTAACTCGTATGTTGTGACTATAAGGAGTCAGTAAAATGAAATTTCTGAAAAATGAAAATTATCGACTATTACAACAGTTAATATACAAAACCCCAATAAATATTTTTTTGTTTAGTAAAACGTGTTTATACGTACGTAATTCTCTCGATAATTTCGTATATCTTTTTTCGTCAATGTATGCTTATTGTGAAAAATAGTTTATTGTTACTAAAACGCAACCTTTAAAATGTTTATTCTAAATATATTTGTTTCAAATAAAGAACTTTTAGACTCATGTTTTGTTTAGTCGTAAGATAGAAAAAGAAGAAAGCTAATCATGTGCCGCTGTATTGTAATAATAGTCGTAGTTCCATGTAAACGAAGAACCTATGTCCCAGCTGGCTCTAACTAGTGATCGTGGTAGCTGTTCTTGGCACCAAAACACTTCGGCCTTCTCTGGTTTGAGCTATTTTAAGCAGTAGATAACTTAAGCAATGCTCGTGTTTAAGAATTTGACGTAGTTTCCGAGACAAAGACTAGTGATTGTGAAAGCAGCAACGCTTATTTAACGATTTGGTTAGAGAAAGTCGAACCATCTTCGAGAAGACTCGCTATTCTGTGTAACCTTCAGTTCCTGAATAACAGAATAAAATAGGTACGGCTGGATATTATTTTGAACATTGGCATGAATTATGTTTTAATGCTTGCATGGACCGTTTATATATTCCATTGTTTTGTTCAATTCACAATATGTTAATTATCTCGAATACATTTTCGTATGGTAGAGATAACCTTTTAATTTCAGCCCAGTTCTTAGCTTATATTTATCAATAATAGACGCTATTACAAAAGACAAATGTAATTGTAAAACATTAAAAATGAACAAGGGTTAAACAATATGTATTTTTAGACATTTGTAAGTAATGAACATAGCTCGTGTTTCATTTATAAATGGTAAAATATATCGTGTTCTTCTTATTGATACATGACGCATATATTGGCTTTTGGTTTTACGTGACTCATACATGACTTTAAAATTCTTACAAGGTGGAAGTTCAAAGATCATCGTGTGTTGTTTTCATCTACACACGATGTATCTATTGGCTGTTGGATACATGACTCATACATGATACTAGTATTCTTGCTGGGCGAAAGTTCGAAGTTCATTGCGTGTGTCTAAAGATATGTTTTGAAGCTAAATCAAGTTGAAGAATATTCGTGGTCAATTTTATAAGAAAAGCGCAATAACAATTAACCAGGATTAACTGTTTAAGTCCGAAAATGTGTATGGCCAAAACTAAGTCATATTCAATCATTCTGTTATATTTTTATCTGTTGGTCAATCATCAGTCACTCTATTATGTTATCGGTTACTCGGTCATCAGTCATTTTACTTAGTTTGTTTATTGATTTTCTCGCAAAGCTACTCGACGGTTATTTGCGCCAGCCGTCTCTGATTTAGAAGTGATAAGGTAGCTAGTCAACACCACCCAACGCCAACTCTTGGGCTATTACTTTAATCATTTAGTGAGATTGACTATCACATTATAACGCTCCCACGGTTTAAAGGGTGAGCATGTTAGGTGATGGGATTCGAACCCGCGGATTGCGAGTTGAGCACCCTAGCCATTAACCATGCCAGGCCCTTGGCTTTAGTGACTTCTGTGAATCACCTAATATTGTGTGCTTATCATTCACACTGTCACTTAACCAGAAATTACTAACTGTTATTACTCGCTGGACTATTCATTTATCATCTGAATCGGTGATTATATTATGTGTTTATCTAACCGCTGGTCCATTTTACATCATTCTTTCTATCTTTTGCCATTGTGACTTCTGCTTATTGAAACAACTTTCGATCTGTTTATTGCGCTGATTGCCCTCGAGTAATTTGCACGAAGTTCCACAAAGAAACAGTCTTTCTAATAGTAGATTTGTAATGTTTTGTCAGACGCTGTCACTTACTTTTTCTTATTCTTTGTCTGAGTAAGAAGTATAGTTTTTATGTATCATCTATTTCCCAGCCATTGTGTACGTCAGCTGTTTCTCGTCACGTGTTTATCAGGCACGTTCTCTTTGGTGTATCATACACCATCGTCTATTTCTTTTCGGTTGATAAGTTACAAAGTTATTTGTTAAATTTCCATTTTTTGTAGTTGTTTTGAGAAACTTTTATACGACATAACATGACGCGGCTGATACTTATGTAGATACAGCTAATAACGGTTAAATATAGCATTAAGCTTACATTGCTAATGAATCATCCGCGAAGGCTTTTGGAGTCGTCATTATACAGCTGAGGAATCGTGGGAGGTTGTTTAACTTGTTGATTTGATTCTTTGAGTCACAACGTTTTCTATTTGCCAAAAAAAGCACAGAATATAGAAGAGTGCCAATTTTCCTGACAGCTTAATTGTAGCATAAAATAATACGATTATTTTAAGAGTGCCTAATTTCCTGTGAGATTATTGATTCTAGGATAAAATAACACGATTATTTCTTTTATTCATGGAAACTATGGTTGGTAGAAATTAGATTGTTTTCTATGAAAATATGCGATCATTGTAAATTGTGTAGTGTTGTGTGTTAGGTTTGTATGATTTGAGGTCACTGTATTGTGTACTACAAGTATGGGTAAGGTTTGTATATCTCGAGGGTCGTGTAGTATTGTACGTTACGTATTTTTTTAGTTAGGTTTATATATTTCTCGATATCACATAGTATTGTGTGTTCCGTATTTTTTGCTACATTTGTTCTTGAGAATCATTATTATTATATGTTACGTACTTTTCGAGATCACTGTATTGTGTACTACGCATTTGTTAGATAGGTTTGTAAAGCTCAGGAGTTTAAGCCCATTGAATCACTGGCAGTAGATGAGTTGCTGTGTTAGTTTAGACATCTTTCACGTGACGGCTGTGCACTGTTTATAAACTTGTCTGCTTATGTGTGTATCTTCTATGTCGACAGTTGGACGAAAGAGATGCAGCTGAGGGATGGCTTCGGAAGTACGATTAGACAAAGTAGTTTCCGATATACGAGGTGAGTTGAATTCGTTTCACTTAATCTACTACACACATTTTACATTTCTTTATGTACATGCAAGTTCGAAGTTCATAAATACTGAGAGTCTTCGAGTAACATTATGAGACCGAAAATAGACAGCATGTGATACAAACTAACAAAGCACGTGAATCAAAACTTAGGCTTAGGTGTATGTAGTAATAGTATGTGATTGATGGTTAAGCCTAATAATCCTATAAGTATATTTAAATTTGTGTAACTGAGTTTCTAATTTAGTCTGACATTTGACATAGTTTTGATGCCAGTAAAAAGATCGGTGGTTTAGTATCAAAATGTACCGAGCTCGGGCTTTGAGAGTCATCATTACTGAAAAATTACACATTCTGATTGGTTCCTATTTAATTGTTAGATTGTCTATGGCCATTAATATTTATTCTACAGACACTTAATGTTGGTTGGAACTTTTTTTAGTTATTATTCTAAAACTGTACTTATCTTAAATGTTAATATTATATTCTGATTTGTTCCTATTTGGTTGAAGATTTTGTCACTATGATAAGGATTACATGTTACTAAGCTTCCCAGACTTTTTATAATTATAGTTTGGTAGTAAATCTCCAAAAATTGTGTTGTGTATATAAGAACTTAATATTTTCAATTTAATCTTGCAGACTGTGTGAAAGAACTAAGAAAACACTTTCAGGACAGTGGTATACCAATCATGGATGACAACACTGCCCTTCACAGACTGTCTGCTAAACTTGAATTTGTATTTCAGCATGGACAAAAAGGTATTAACTTCCCATCAGACCTAGCTACCTACTTAGAGCAAAACTAAAATTGAACTGTAATGAATATAGTTAATTAATTGTCCTTTTCTCATGCTCTCACTTATAAAAACAAGTATAATTAAAAAAAGTTTTTATAAAGAGAAGTGGGGATTGATACATACTGACCTAGCTAGTTATAGTAATATAGAAAATTTTAATGCTGCAAAAAGTATTGAAACAAGAAAGTCAAAACTACAAAAACTGAGTTGGATAAAACTTAAAAAAAAATTGAACTCAGTTTTGTAGTTTTGACTTTGTTGTTTCCATATTTTTTGTAGCATTAAAACTTTCTATATTACTATAGCCAGCTAGGTTATGTATATATTAATTCCAACTTGTTTTTATAAAATTAAAAAAAATTATTATGCATGCTTGTTTCCTTTCTATTATTTTTGTGCACTAGCAATACCAAGTGTTGGGCACGCATACATCCAATTCGATTTTATTACTCATTAGGATCTCTACCAACCTACCCTCAAATCTAGTTATATGACCAAAGTAGTGCATGGGCCATTTTACACACACACACTAGTATCCTTTTCTATACAAGGAAGGAATCATTGGAACCACAGACAGAAGAATTCTGTGAAAGAATTAGTGATAAGGTGTGCCATTTTTGTGTATGCTTGTCTGGAAAGGTCATGTACATATTTAGATGAAAATTTGTTGAAATTGTGAAATTTTGATTCACTCCATATACACTTGTATAGTGATTTAGGTGGGTTTATAAATACAATAAGAAAGATACTGTGAAATAGTCATTGTTAATATTTGCATATTTTAAAGGTGGTTTTAACTGTTTGACTATAACCTGCTTACATTATAAGTAGGTATGCAACTATCGTGAAAGTTCATTACAAAAATGAAACTAGTGAATGAAATACCTTGAGATTAAAGGTCTTACAAGTATGTAGTTTTTCAAAAATAATATATTTATTTTTGATTTTTACTAAAGCAGTGTTTTTTTCATGCCATTTTTCTTTTCACATCTTGCCTATCCAACATGCAAAGTAATTTTCATTTTAAGATTAAAAATACTTTTATGCAGCAGAAAATTTCAAATTTCACATGTAAAATCCTTATAATATCCAGATAGTAATCAAATGTTTCTTAAGAAACTGTATATTTTATCCATTATTTTCACTAACGATTATCTATATGGATTTGGTTGATTTGACCGATCTTGTAAAAAAAAATTAGGAAATAAATATAAAGTTATGCCTTTTTGTTTCTAGAAT
>NW_013669270.1:15541-16109 GCF_000517525.1 Limulus polyphemus
ATATTATTTTTATCATATTGACCTTTCAGCCATGCTTGGTTAACAGTACAGAAGTTACAATGATTCGGTGCACATGCACTTATGTGACCATATCCAATAATATAAAATTGACCTTTAGTCTCTACAATGGGACCTATCATGGCGGTGTTTTAGTGGACTAGTTTCTTGTAAAATACAGTCACATTTCAATTATTATACAATAGATATGTATATAGATTATTACTATTTACAAATAAATTGTTAAGCTTATTTTTCTTAAAACTTAGAACAGTAAATAAAGAAGTAAAGCAAACAATTACCTTTTCTAGTTCCGACCTTTGTACTTGGTTGCTGCTTGTCATAGCTTGCTAAGCCTTAAGAAATTTTGCATGTGGAGGATGTGAAACAAAATAATTTTTTTAGGTTTATGTATACATTTGAATAACCAAAAAATCATGAATTACTATATTCCACTATAATTTATCAAGCTCAGTAACTAAGCTGTATTTGGGTCTAAAAAATAATGGAATTTCGAGGAGACTAAAGACACAATCCACCTCTTGAAATCTTGGTTCCAAAGAATAACTAG
>NW_013669270.1:16197-18758 GCF_000517525.1 Limulus polyphemus
GATATAGAATTATGCATATGTAAGGGACTGTTTCCAAAAATGGAAAGACGTGAGTGGGACCACTGAGTTTGATTCAGTACATGAGTGATATCTCTACAAATAGAAATGATAAGAGGTTCTTATTTTATATTTTAGCTTATCAATATTGGTAATTTGAGTTCCTAATTCATAAAAACTATAGAATTTGTATTTTTACATCACAAACATCTAATGTAAACCAGTGCTGCATTCAACATACCACGTGACACACAAAAATCAATGTTTAGGTATTTTTTTTATATTTACTTTTAAATTAAGAAATTAAATAATATATAATACTAAAATTTGAATTTTATTCTACAGTTTGATACCAAATTTAATGACATAAATTCATAAAAATAGTAGTTCAATAAGATTTAAATGCGAGTCATCAAACATGATGACATAGCCTTTGACCCATGACTCATGCATGTGGTGATTTTTATGGACATCAATTTGTTTTATCACAATCCCTACTAGCAAGTACTACCTTACTTAATAATTAGAATGCATTGTTTTATTGGTTGGGTACTCTTGCTGTTAAAAACATTTACTGCAGTAAACCCAATATATTTTATGAGGTTCGACCAGCTGGTGAGATTTAGGTTAGTCCTTCTTATGTATATTAAGCTAACAATACAAAATAATCTTTATAATAAAAGTATGATAATAAAAAGAAAATTAAGAAGTAAGAAAAGTAGATATATTAAACATTCTAACCAATACTGTTAATGAAAGTAACAACAGAGAAATAGTAGAATATACCTTACAGAATACATGAACACTAGCTGTTGGCTTCAAATCTTGTTGCCAATTTAATGTTCATTAAACAACATAACATTTCTATAACCACATAAAAGCAAAACCTTACACATTCCTCCTTAAAAACATCTGGTGATCAATTAAAACCCTCTAAACAGCTTTAATAGTGTAGCTTTAGAGGAGCATATGATATGAGATAGATTATGATGACACGTTACCGTTTAGGTGTGGAGTCAAGTAGTAGAACATTACCAAGAGTACAGTCAAAATTAATGTTGATGAAGATAATAAATAAGGTATATGTAAGTTATTCAATTAATGGCTGGAATATTGGTTTCCTAATGAAAATATATCAATTTTAAATGTAATACAAGGAAAACTTAATTATTTTATGAGGTATGTCTAATAAAACTCGCTAACTAACCTCTGCTACTTGACAGAACACTTGGAGTAGGCAATAGGAAGCAATAGATAAAAGTTAAATTCTCTGTAAAAGCTAAAACATAAATGCAAGAAACCATGAGAAAGTTCAGTAACAATAAGGCTTAAAAAATTACAACTGTTAGGAATACAGCAAAGAAAATAGTTTGGTAAAAAATTTATGTAACTTAAGTGATGACACAATGTCATATTATATGTGGAACTATTATATAGATGGTATCAACTATACATAATAAGAGGTTAAATTAATAGATGGTGAAACCAATGGTGGTCATTGTACTAAAGTGATCCACTATTACCCTAAACAATTTTCAAAAGAGTTAAGGTGAAGTCAGTCATGAAAGTTTTTGAATGTCCTGATACTAGGTAAAACTTCTAAATCCGTAATCAGTAGCAAGAATATTGTTGAATTTCACACAGAATTGAATGAAAAGTGAGTGAGTTTATGAGCTCTATCCAAGAAGTCTTGTAATGTTGAACAAATTCAGTTGTATCTAATAATTGGTGAGTAGTAGGCATTGTAATAAAACTTATTTGGAATATGCATATGGAAATAGAAAGATTATATCTTTAAAGTTGAAAGTATCTGTTTTAACAAAAACTTTGAACTTGAAAGTTTGATATCTAAATCCAGATGTGCTTGTTTTTAGCATGTTAGTAGATATGTGCGACTCAGTATGGGTATTTTTGCTCATAAGATTAGAATCTGTGATGTAGATAGATTGTATAGGATGTCTAATGTATTAAATTGATATAGCTGTAACTGTTCTGAACTGTAAAAATTCACAGTTTGTTTCTTTGATCCTACTAAGTTTAGATAAGAAATGTCATCACTTTGTACACAGATGAATTACATTTCTAATACAACTAATCTTTTAATAACCATCAACACATTTTAGTTCCACAAAATCTCAATTAGAATAGTATTTTAAATGAATATTTGCTTAGAGAATGAAAATGCTTAATATCACATAAATTATGCTAACACTTTCTGTGGTTGATGCCACATGAATCATCCCAATAGTATTTCTGTGGTAGGTGTCACATGAATCAGTAAAACACTTTTTTCACATGAATCATGCCAGTAGTATTTCTGTGGTAGGTGTCACATGAATCATGCCAACAGGATTTCTGTGATAGGTAATGAGTAGTTATGGAGTCTGTTGGAACATGTTGACAGGTGGCTGTACCACTCTGTGATCAGTAAGGTAATATGTAGGTAAGGAGTCTGTTGGAACATGTTGACAGATGGCTGTACAACTCTGTGATCAGTAAGGTAATATGTAGGTAAGGAGTCTGTTGGAACATGTTGACAGATGGCTGTACAACTCTGTGATCAG
>NW_013669270.1:19582-21950 GCF_000517525.1 Limulus polyphemus
TGGAGCATGTTGACAGATGGCTGTACAACTCTGTGATCAGTAAGGTAATATGTAGGTAAGGAGTCTGTTGGAACATGTTGACAGATGGCTGTACAACTCTGTGATCAGTAAGGTAATATGCAGGTAAGGAATCTGTTGGAGCATGTTGACAGATGTGTTACTCCGTGACATTGAGTAAGATCAAATATACTGTTGAAGTCTTGAGAGATCAGCAAATGCATTGTGTTGTACTCATTTCTGGTTGATTGATACACATTTATAAAATTGTATGTCCACATGTGTCCTCAGTACTTTTAAGTTAACTTAAGAACAACTAAAACAGCAGCAGTTATTATAAGGCACTTTACTAAAATGGACTGACATAAGTGAAAAATGTTGCTTACGTGTAATAGAAACAATTGTAAGTGCATAATACCTGCATTGGTATTGTTGATAATTATAGTATTACATATCAAAGTATTTTACTGTTTACTAAAAATTATTATTTATATGCTGAAATAGTGGTATTAAGAACTTTTGGTCAAAGTGAACTAACTCTTTATATGTGTACTAAACTAATATAAAAACATAATTCCAAAACGTACATGCCTCTGCTGACACTAATAGCTATTTCTCAATCTTCATCTTTGCCATCTAACGTTTGTTTGCTTGCTCCAGTCTTTATATACCCCACTCAACTGCCCATGGCAATATCTAATTTGCAAAACTTTATGTCTGCCCTCACAGCCCTCCATGCAGGAACTGTATATAAGCATTGTATACAGACAATAAAATCACTTTTTCTCAACAAAGCACAAGCATTCAGACTAATATTTTGTGATTTACATTTTCTTAGTTTTTGCTTTCTAATAATCGGGATTTCTTTGTTTTGTTATTGAGAGATATATTTCGTTGAATTAGTTTTTTGTTTTTTCCTACAAATATATTAAAAAAAAATTGGATATGAATTTCCATGTAACGGTTTTAAACATGGAGGCTACTCAGCCTTCGTCTATTCCTCCTTTGTTATCTAGTGGTGGTCAGCAGTCGGGGAGGAAGCCACTCTCTGTGGAAACTGTCAGTGACCTGATTCGGAGTGAGATGGAGTCCTTCATGTGGCCTGGGGGTATCTCTCTGGGAGGTGCTGATTTCAATTTTCATTCTGAAATGGGATATTCTGGGGATAATTTAGACTTCCTGTTTCCTGCTCCTTCTTTCACTAGAGCTTCCTCTCCTGAGGACTCATCTGATCATCCACCTTCTACCTAATTGGGACTTTAGGGTTGTTTTACATGCTTTATCACATCATCCCTTCGAACCCATGGCCTCCTGTTCATTATATCACCTTTCCCTCACAGTTTATTTTTTATTGCTGTTAGCTTCCGGATGCTGTCATACTGATTTATTTACCATTCATGTTCAGTAGATTCTCTGTCATTCTACCTATGTTTTACTCTATCCCGACCAATCATTTATTCCAAAAACTCTCCCTGCCAGAGAAGGAAACAAATCTTTTTATCCTATTCATTTACTTTGCATTTCTCACCTTTACAGTAGATAAGACCCATATCATTTGTTATGTCCCATCAGGGTTCTCAGATGTTATGTGGCTTGTACAGAACCATTTCGAGGCCCTAGGAACAGACTTTTTATTTATTGGGATCCTGCAGTGTCCAGGGATTTATCACCTGTTACTTTAACCAGATGGCTTCAGAAGTTGATCCATGTTGCCTAATCGGGCTTATCTGTTAATGATCACAATATGCTCCACGTCACCTCTCAGCAGATTCAACACCTATCAATGTCTTTGGTTGAACTGTTCTGTAGAAGATATCTTACGGGCTGGTATGTGAACTTCTCCCGATATGTTCATATCTCAATACCTTCACAATCTGGCAGTTTCCTCTTCGATGGGATTTCGTCTTCCCCCTGTAGCTGTGTTGATTACCTCTACTAGATTTTAACAGGGAGGTGAGTAACATGTTATTTGACTTAAAATTATTGTTCTTTTCTCTCCTAGGGTTCCTATTGATTTTTTTTTTATCCCACTCAGTGGCGAATGTTACCCATAAGACCATCTGGATGCAATTCTAGGTGATGATATCTTATTACAATATTTTTAATGGGCTGCTACTCATGCACTATCATGAGTAAAGCTAAAGGGGATTTTGCCAGTCCCTTCTGATCTTAGAGCTGAATCAGTCGAGATCAGCTTGCTTTTAAAAATTAGGGAACGTGGTTCGACTGTTGCACTGTCTCTGGAGACCTGCTCCTCAGGACTCCCCATTCATTCTGTGGTTACTGGTAGGGATCATATCACAAGATATATATATATATATATATATATTATATATCTGTGGTCCAACTGCCCTGGCCACCAACGTGGGAT
>NW_013669270.1:22710-23443 GCF_000517525.1 Limulus polyphemus
CTGCATACAATGCTTATATACAGTACCTGCATAGAGGGCGTGTGAGGGCTGGCATAAATTTTGCAAATTAGATATTGTCGAGTGGGGTATATAAAGACTGGAGCAAGCGAACAAACGTTAGATGGCAAAGATGAAGATAGAGAAATAGCTAATAGTATCAGTGGATGTAAGTCTGTTTAGAAATACATTTTCAGTTTAGGAAAATGATAACCTCCTAAATAAAGACACTCCTGTGCAACAAAGTGACTAGAAATATTAAATTTAATAAGTCAGTGCACCAGAAAAAGAAGAAAACCTATATTAAGTGCTTGAATGATAAATGGTGGTAAACAGTATATTGGTTGTACTTAAGTACTATACATTATGAATTTGCAATCGTAGAAGATTTACTCTTTGGTTATTCCTAAATTCACATACTGTTAATGCAAAATAATGATAATAAGATACTGGCACTTGTAAAGGTAAAGACTAGCTACCTGCTTGGTATTTGTAAAGTTAAAGACTAGCTACCTGACTGGTATTTGTAAAGTTAAAGACTAGCTACCTGACTGGTATTTGTAAAGTTAAAGACTAGCTACCTCACTGGTATTTGTAAAGTTAAAGACTAGCCACCTGAATGGTATTTGTAAAGGTAAAGACTGGCTACCTGCTTGGTATTTGTAAAGGTAAAGACTGGCTACCTGCTTGGTATTTGTAAAGGTAAAGGCTAGCTACCTGCTTGGTATTTGTAAAG
>NW_013669270.1:24206-49191 GCF_000517525.1 Limulus polyphemus
GCTTCTAGCCATGGTATTCATGATGGACTGAAGTTTGTGAAATCTGTGCCAGAGGTAAATCTAAGCAAACCCAGAGTTTAACAAGAATGCTGTAGTATTTGTTCATTAGATAAGAAAATTTTATATGTAATTAAAATGAATCTGTCAGGTTAATTCTTTATCATACTTAAAATGTTTATCAAAATTAATCAAAAACTTAGTTTTTCAAACGTCAAACCTATTATACTGACTGTTTACCATAACTGATTACAATCTAACATTCTGTTTAGAACAAAGCTGTGATAATATCTCAGATTTATGTAAGATTGTAGTTGATTACTTGAGTGTTTTTTTAAAAACGTAACATTACAAACTGAACAGATTTGCTACACTGATGGTTTACTAGATTTTATTTAAAAATAGCATATTGCAAGTTTGCTTACACTAATTTTGAAAAAGAAATTAAGATAGACTTGCTATTTTTCAGTAAACAGTTCCTTTGTAGTGATTGTTTACAATAGTTAAAGACTGGCCATTCTTTATATAAAAAGTCTGTCATAGTAGTTGTTATTAAATGATATTTAAAGACTGCCTACATATTTTACATCAAGTCTATCATAGTTGTTGCTATTAAACAATAATTAAACACAAACCATATATTGTAGATCAAGTCTATCATAGTTGTTGCTATTAAACACTAACCATATATTGTAGATCAAGTTTGTTATAGTTGTTGCTATTAAACACTAACCATATATTGTAGATCAAGTCTGTCATAGTTGTAGCCATTAAACATTAATTAAAAACTGACCATATATTGTAGATCAAGTCTGTCATAGTGGTTGTTATTAAATGATATTTAAAGACCACCCATATATTGTATATCAAGTCTTTCATAGTTCTTGCTATTAAACAGTAATTAAAGACTGACGATGTATTGTAGATCAAGTCTGCCAAGATTTAAGAAATATTGAATATTCTATAGAGAGTAAATGTTACATTTTTCTATTAACATGAGATAACTTTAGAATTTCTTGTGACTCCCTATCGATTTTTTTATTAGGTTTTTTTTGCACATTTTTTTATAATAAAGGATTTGTGGTTGTTATGTCATTCATGTAAGGTAGATTGGTCTTGTGTTTATACCTGGATACTCTGACCAACCTCGCTATTTGATTCATATTATAAGTTACGTTACCAATATATAGTGGTTTTAAAACTAAGTCATCTGACCAGGAAACAAAAGAAGCCTTCTGGGATTTAATTATGAACTCTCACATTCACCTTTGTTCATGAACTGTTGATCTGCAATCTCCTTTTGTTTAATTTTTAGCCAGTTTTGTGCAGTTTTCTATACTTACTTATAATTTTGCATCTTGAAGTACTTCTGTTTTATCATTTTTACCTTTTTTTTATTCCATATATTTTATTATGATGAATGTTTTTATGTTTCATTCGATATTATTATCCTCACTAGTTTCATTTTTCTTAAACCCTGACTTAGAAATTGTGATGCTGTTTTGTCAGTTTGTTCACTGAAATTCCTGTGTTTTAAATTGTTCTTTCTTAACAAATTTGGCAAGGTCACCACAAAAAGTGAATATTAAATAGAGCATAGTTGTCACAAATAAAAGTTAAAATTCATATTTACTAACAATTATTTAAGTTTCATATTAATCTTTTATTACTTTTTTACAGCTTAAAACATCCTTGGGGAAAGGCAGAGCCTTCATTAGGTTCTGTTTGATGCACAAATGTCTGGCAGATACTATACAACATTGCTGTTTGAATGGAGCTGTAACCAGGTTTTTGATTTAGTTTATGAAATTATACTTGAAAGAATAATGAAAATCCTTGTTATATAATATTAATGTATATTAATTATTTTCATTTATTAAATAACTGCAGTGTAAGAAACATAATGATAAAGTTTAAATTAAAAAGTGTGATTAAACATAAAAGTAGAAATTAATTATATTTTTTATGTAACTTTTGCGATACAAAGTGTTTTTAACATAGTGCCATGAAATCTTCTGGTATAACACGCTATGATACCATGTGTTCCTAACATAGTACCTTAACATTTTGTGGTATTACACTTTATGAAACTCCAGCATAACTGGTCTGAATGCTACTCTCAACTAAGCAATGGATCTATAAATCCTTCACGTTTAACGACAAAGAATAGAATACATTTATTACATGCATACTTTATTAAAAAAATAGAGAAAAACTTGATTTTGTTACAGTATGAAAGTCCCTTTAATTACACAGCTGTGATTATACTGCATACTTTGGCCCTAAATTGTACTAATTTAGTGTCTGCTAAGCACCATCTTATGTGTTCATTAGATTTAATTAACCCAAATAGCAATTATTCCATACTTTACAAGTAAGTACAGGTACAAACTTTCCAAATCACACATGCTGTTTCACTAACTGTGTGTGAATTGATTGCTTTATGACAAACATTACTTTTTTATAGTAGATTTCAAAGACCAAGAAATTCTTGTTTTGTAAGTTGATTATTTTTTTTCAGGAGAAAGTAGGATAATAAATATGAAAAATAAGTACAGTTATGTGAGTAGGAAGTGTTTGTCGACGTGGTCATGAAAGCTGTCAATTCCAGTTGAAGACTGGTCTGACAATAGGCAATGAAAATGTTGGGCCACCCTATAAAATATTCCTGATCATGTGATGTTTACTAATTTTTCACATTTATTATCTTTAGTCTTTACACTTTCCAATCCTGTAGTTTACTTGGTGATAGTTCTTTCATCATGACTACATTTTTTTAACAATTCCACAAAATGACAGAAAGATGATTTGGGAATAAACTCACCTGTCTCTGTGATTCATCTTGTTTTAACAAAACTGATTAATGTTAGGGGATACTATCTTGTAGTGCTGTTATTGATTAGAGCAGTTGGTACTATGTGATGAAAATTTTATCATCATGATACAGAGTTACTTTTAACTTGCTTAATATACGAGTCCTCCACACAAAAATAACTTTAACAACAAATTATAGGTTATGGTCCTCCACTACTTCTATCCTTTACATATAGGTAAAATATTACACCAAAGTAAAAGGACAACATTATCAAAGCTTAAATATTGACATCTTCAGATACACAGCCAAGATACTAATATAGAGCTGTGACATCAGACATAGCTAAATATCAAGTGTAGAACAGTGACATAAGTCCTCTGGAGCACAACCAAGATACCAATGTAGAACTGTGACATCAGATCTCTGGAGTGCAGCCATGTTTAGAGCAGTGACATGCGATCTATGGAGCACAACCAAATGTCACATGTTGAGCTGTGACATCAAATTGTAGTTAATAATTCCATTTTACTGCTGCCATGTAGTAAAACACTAAAATGTCTAACCAGACAGAAACTCTCTGTATTAAATAATTATACTAAATAACATGTAACAACTAGCCTAAAGATTGACTCGTTTAATACTTTACAAGTATGTGAAATATAATTGTCAACTGATAACTTCCAAAGAAGGGAAACTATATTTAAACAAACTTACGCTCATTTTGGATTGTCAGACCAATCATCTAAATTTGGTTGTAGAAAGCAAGTGAGGTGGTTGTATGAGTAAACATTGTAGTTATCTACTAACAGTTTTATTTTCATGTAACATCTGAATTTGTGATGTTATTCATAGATAAAATTAAGAAATGAAAGGAAACTATTGTTACAAGTATTTTAATTATGAATGCCTTTTTTTGTTGTTCTTGTTTGATGTTTTTGGTTTCATTGATCAGCTTGATGAATATTTAAGTGTCTGAGGGTAGAAATATGATTGGCAGCCCCAAATATTTTTCAGATTTGCCTGTGACACACTCATGTGCTTGCAAAATTGAACTTTTTTGTATCATAGTTTTTAAACTGAATTTTATACAATGTGAGAAAATGTTTTTTGTTTTTTTTATTTTAGTGATTGGTATCAGGAAAGGTCCATTCTTCTTCAGTTTGACCAAAGCTCAGAATTAGTTTCTGTCCTTTATGATCTTCATGATGTCCACTTTGACCTGTCACCAAGAGGTCATGACCTGGATGTATCATGGCCAACATTTTCAAGGTAATCTTTACTGTTTATAAGGTAATTATTCTAATGTATTGTAAAATGTACTTGAAACACAAGTACAGATAAAATGAAATTTTTGTAATATTTGGAATAGGGGAAAATTTTAAGTTTTGTGAAATCCAAATGTGATCTTTATATTGAAAACAATTTAATCATTATTTGTTTTCTTCTTCCTAAGCAGTATACGTATTCAGAGATACAGAAACAAAAGAACATCAATGGCTGTTGAACTGTTATGTTCTTTTGTTTTAATGTGTTTCAGCTATAGGAAAATTTTACTGTTGAACTGTTACATTCTTTTCTCTTAATGTGTTTCAGCTACACTATATTTTACTGTTGAACTGTAATGTTCTTTTCTTTTAATGTTTCAGCTACAGTATATTTTACTGTTGAACTGTTACATTCTTTTCTTTTAATGTGTTTCAGCTATAGGAAAATTTTACTGTTGGACTGTAATGTTCTTTTCTTTTAATGTGTTTCAGCTACAGTATATTTTACTGTTGAACTGTTACATTCTTTTCTTTTAATGTGTTTCAGCTATAGGAAAATTTTACTGTTGGACTGTAATGTTCTTTTCTTTTAATGTGTTTCAGCTATAGGAAAATTTTACTGTTGGACTGTAATGTTCTTTTCTTTTAATGTGTTTCAGCTACAGTATATTTTACTGTTGGACTGTAATGTTCTTTTCTTTTAATGTGTTTCAGCTACAGTATATTTAACTGCTGCAGGAAAGGGCTAAAAGTTCAAATGATAGTTTTTTATGGAATAAAAAGTTTCAGCTTAATGTAAGCCCAGTATTCCAATTAGTACCTAAATCCTTATTAAATATTTAAACATTTCATGAATAAATTGCTTAGTGAAAGTTTTATTGCTCATGGTTCTGCATATCAACAGAAAAATTGAACATCAGAAAAGAAACCCAACAACTCTCACTTTCTGAAAGCACTTGCTTTATTGAGCCTCTTTTCTCATGCTAAAAGTTTTAGTCTTGTATTGGAAATGGTGTTTATAAATTATACTGGGGGTGAGAATGTTATTGGAATATCCAGGATGAATAAAGATGAAATTCAAGGGAAGAAAGAGTGCTGTTGCTGTCTTTTTCAGAAAGTGGTAGACAATGTGGCAAAACATAAGATTTACATTGAAGGTCATTAGGAGAGTTGACACTATTAGAAGATGGACTAGGTGTTTTGATGAAGGAAGATTTACATTAAAGGTCATTAGGAGAGTTGACACTGTTAGATGATGGACTTGGTGTTTTGATGAAGGAAGATTTACATTAAAGGTCATTAGGAGAGTTGACACTTTTAGAAGAAGGACTAGGTGTTTTGATGAAGGAAGATTTACATTCAAGGTCATTAGGAGAATTGACACTGTTAGAAGAAGAACCAAGGTGTTTTGATGAAGGAAGATTTACATTAAAGGTCATTAGGAGAGTTGACACTGTTAGATGATGGACTTAGTGTTTTGATGAAGGAAGATTTACATTAAAGGTCATTAGGAGAGTTGACACTGTTAGATGATGGATCAAGGTGTTTTGATGAAGGAAGCTTTGCAGGAGAAGTGAAGGAGCATTGATGAAGATTGCAGTTAGCTTTTATATGCGGAAACATCTGTTAGCTGAGTTCTTGCACAGATCTTAAAATATACCGTTGATAAACGGAAACATTGGCACATGTAGATTTGTAGATCTTGAAAGTTGAGTTGTTCAAAATTTGAAAATAGAGTTGATAACTGGACCAATTGTTGGTTGAGATGTTGCAAAGGGAATTTTTGCTGAAGCTTTTTGCCAGACACTAATCATAGCAGAACCGTCTGGAAAATGATCTATAGGAAATAGTACAGCTTATAAAATGAGTCAGATCAATGTAGGCTGGTAAGGCAGTCACTGATTGGCATGTTTTTAGGCCAATCAGGAAATGTCACAGACCTACTGAAGGATGTGTAGATTGTATAGGAATTCTTTTTGGCAGCAAAGAACAGGTTTATGTGTTTAAATAAAGTTGGCTTCCAAAATATAGAGATTAAAGGTTGACAGACCATTTGCAATAATTTTAAACCTGCAATCCGTGTAGTTGTCAGCACAAGTCGGGTTCACTAGTAAATGCTGGCCAATCGCTGATTCACATTTTGGTGGTAGAACTTTTGTTTTACAGGAGCGACATGGTAAATTATTTTCTTTCACGCTCTTATTTCTTATGGATGTGGGTACATGTTGTTTAATTCTATCCAGCAGTCATTGTGAAGTGCGACCTACATAACGACATTCGCAGTGGCATGAGAATTTATAAATAACCATACTTTTCTGTGTGGTAGGTATCGCATCTTTGTGTGTTGCAGGCAACAGCTTACGTGTGGAATAAGCACAGTAGGGGTTCACTGCAGGAAAACATTTATTAATGGCTATTTTAAATTGTTTTTCAAATTTTGTTGAAATGTTACCAATCCATTGTAGTTTTAGGTAAACAGGACACTTGTTAGGTCCAAATTTTGGGGAAGTTAAGAAGCTCACAGTCTTCCTTGAAGTAATTTGATTGATGATGTTTTCTGGATACCCATTTTCTAGTTTTAATTGTCTTCAATTCGAAATCTAGTTTAGATTTTGAACATTTAACTTGAGCCCGATGGACTAAAGTAGCAATAAGGTTTGTTTTGCGAATTTTAGGACTGAAAGAATTCCATCGTGTGTACTGTCCTGTAAAGATAGGTTTTCTGTATATACTGGTGAGAAAATGAAAGTCATCTTTTTCAACTAAGACGTCTCGGAACGGTAAAGAGTTATGTTGTTCCTTTTCAAAAGTCAATTTGAGAGCCGAGTGCAACGAGTGTAGGTCTTGTAAGAAACACTCACATTCCTGTTCTGTTTTAAATATGGCAAATGTGTTGTCTACATAGCAAAAGTAAACAGCAGGTCTGTTAACTTTGTTGAATAGTTCTTTTTCATGGAAACCAATGAAAATATTGGCTAAGGCAGCTCCAAGAGGAGAACCCATGGTTTTTTTAACCCATTTTTTTAACCCATGTTAAAATACTTTTAACATAGAGAACAGTGTGTATAACTCTACATATTCATTTATCTATGTTTTGAGTCTTAAAAACAAGTTTGAATGTTGTTAGTTGTGAAAGTAGATGTTGGTGGTAAAGTGGGATTTGGGTAGGGTTTGTTAGCAGAACCAAAAGAAGTACTGGGAGGATTGCTGTGAGAAGGTGAAGTTGTTGGATGGGAACAGTGAGCAGCAGAGGTGCTAGAATTTGAAATGTCTGTAGTGGTCAGGTTGGGAAGGAGTTTGGATAAGGAATGTTAGAACTGTTAGTAAAATAACTAAGAGAGATGGTTACGATAGCTTGGAAGAGGAAGCCAAGACTGTCAGAAATAAAGTATTTAAAGTTTGGAATCAAGGTAGAGATACCAGAGAAGTTGAGTGAAGTCCTTCATATGTGAGAAAACTAGTGAGAGGTATTAGGTTTGTATGGTTAATGAAGGCAATTTAGGAGTTGGTTTTGCAAAGGTTAAAGTAAGTTTGTTAAAATGATGAATTTTATTGTAGATTTGTGTAAACAGTGTGTTTTACAAGTTGAAAAACATATAGCAAGTTTAATATATGGTCTGAGGCTAAAACTATGTGCTATGGTGTTTACCAGTTTTGAAAATTAGTCCTCAGTAGACGTAAAAATCTTTTTTAGATCATTAGTGCCTAAATGAATTATGAAAAACCAAAATCATTCAGAAAGGGAAATGGTCATGGCTATGGTACCATTTTTTCTAGCTCCATTGATGGATTTGGAGTGTTCATTAAAAAATATGTAAACACTTGATCATAGCATCACACAAAATACCATAATTTGGAAATAAAAGGATATACTAAGCCGAGATTCTCAGTTTGCCCCTGATTAAAAAACGGTTCATCTTTGGAAATTGCTTTGTGTATAGGGTTTTGTATTTTTGTCTTGAATTGATATCTACTAGATGAGTGTACACAGGTTAGTGCTGCTGATTGTGATATTGTCGATCTTGGTTTTAAAATCAAAATAATTCTTCTTCTTAACATTAGTAACTTTTGCATACATACTCACTTCTTCATGTTGTATCCTGTTATAACCAAAATAATCAAATCTGATGGTTAATGATGCCTAATCTGTATTTGCTTATGTCACAAGGTTGCTACTGCTTGTTCGTAAGATACGAGTTTTTAAAGTATACATTCATGTATGCTCATTTTTTAGACAAAATGCTAATGTAGTGTCTAAATTAACATTTGAATTATTGTGAAATGTATACAGTTAAATTGGGTTTTCTTTCATTTTTAGGAAAATTTTTGGTGTGTCACATCCCACATCTTGGCGTCCTCCAAGCCGTAGCACTAGTATTTCTAGTCTTACTAGTTTTGTTTCACAAGTAAGTACAGTATTTAAAATTTACAAGATTATAAGGAAATGTTTAAAACAATTACACTGGTTATCAAGTTGATGTATGTTCTGCACTTGTCCCAGTTTTTCAGTCAGCTTATTCTTGTTCTATTTTCATAGAATGATTCAGTTTTAACCTCAAGTCCTTACAACGAACACCCAGTTGATGTGTGTAGTATAGAACAGTTGAAGCTAGAACTTTCTCGTTCTGAAGCAACCAAATCGGAGCTAATTACACAGGTAGAAGAGCTGACCAACAAAGAGGAAAACTTGCAGTTAACTTTGGCAAGACAACAACAGAAGGCTGAACAGGTAAGGTTAAAGCAATGAAAATTAAGTTTGAAATTTTTCGTGAAGTTTCTGATTTTGTTAAAGCTACATGTTATAAAATTTAATATTCATAACATTAATATGTGTTGATGTGAATATTTGGTTGTAAAAACTATATTTACGTGCTTGGTAAAGAGATATTAGATAAATGAAAGTCAGAATTTACATAGAAAAATTACATAAGCTACTTTAGCCATTTTATCAAGACAGTTTGACTTTGATCATATAAATGTTTCATTGTAATAGTTTTTGTGTCTCAGAAATCAAATACAATCTACATTTGTAATGTTCTTTTAGACTTATAATCCGTTTGAAACTAGAGGGATGAATCTGATCCAAATTTATAGTGATTAAATATATATATATATATAGATAGATATAGATATTAATGTCACAGCTGAGAAATCAAGCTTTTTTCCAGATGAGAGACATCTTGCATTTTTACTGGATATTAAAGAAAAATGATTGATTGTGTAAAAATATACACACACTGTTCCTTACTTTAAATATTTTTCTTTTAACCCTATATGTACAATAGGGTTGAAGTGTATGTCAATAATCTTGGCATCAAAATGTAGTTTATAATTCAAATTTTTATATTGCCTAAGCATAAATTTCAATAGGAAATATTTAAATAAATTCTCAATATTTGTTTCTCTGTGTCATGTGTTGAACGTGTGCTATGAATTCTCCCTTATATGTTTTCTGTCTTCCCTATTAAAACTAATTAGAAACACAAACTATAACCAGAATATAAAATTTGAACCTTCAACCTTCTTGTTGTGCTGAGATATCAATGTATTGGTCAAACACCTCCCATCATATCAATGTATTGGTCAAATTCATCAGTGAAAAATCTTCCATCATATCAATGTAGTGATTAAATCCACCAGTGAAACACATCCCATTATATTAATTATTGGTCAAATCCACCAGTCAAAAAGCATTCCATTGTATCATTGTAGTGGTCAGATCCACTGGTGAAACACCTTCCATTGTATCAGTGTAGTGATCAAATCCACCAGTGAAACACCTTCCATCGTATTATAGCTTTAAAAGTGGATCCTAACCACGTGGTCTTATTTTTATGATAGAATGCTTATAACCAATGGGAAGAACATTTTTTTCCCATACAAAAATCTTATTAAGGACTGCTAGTTGTTCTTTCTAGTGGTTTTTTGCTTCACAAATATGCTCGTTCTGGACCATTCACTCATGGACTAACATGACTAAAACAGACATAGATTGTTATCCATCTCTGATGCTCCACAGCATTGAGACTCTTCCTACAGTGGACCTGATGTACAATTCCAGATGCTGCCAGGTTTTGGTTGAACGACTCCGTTGATATGGTAGCTCTGCTTTTCAAAATAGAGTATCAAGGTCACACTTTGCACTGTCCAGTGATGCAGTACTCTGGACTCTCTAATGCATTTTCCCCTCCTTTCTTCTAGTGGAGTATGTGAGTCTTTTTCTATTTACCAGTTCCTAGCCACTGAGGTGGTGGACTATGGAGGCCTGTTCTCCTGAGTGATGAGTCATACCATTCAGTTGAGAGTAGGGTGGTGACATTCTGCAGGTTTTGATGGTACTTAGCACTTCCTACTGCAGACCTAAACATCAGTTTCACATATCTTGAGGTTTTGGTTGTAGCTATATGCTGTATTACTGTTTAAATATCTGACCAATTGCTTTTTCCTACCATGGCATTTCTCCCACTTACTATCCTCTGGAGGTACATTCCCTGTGGGTTGGAGATGGTTGGTGGCGTGATGCCCTTACTACTGCGGACCTGATGTACAATTCCAGATGCTGTCAGATTTTGGTTGAAGCACTCTTTCATGTCACAACTATATATATAACCAACATCCAGGAAGATGCACCCCATTTGTGGTCCCTCTTCCTGGATGTTGGTTCCCAGCAGATCTGGTGTTGGTTGGTGTTGGATGCAGCACACGTTTTCCCGCTTGTACATGGCCAGGTATCCTCCTTCTACCACGGACTGGAGATGTCATCCAACTGGGGTTCTCCACCTTCCTACTGATCATGATGTCAGTTCCTGCAGATTTTGTGTTGATTGTGTTTGAAATGCATACAAGTGGAGATGAATTTTGGTACGGAAACCAATCTTCCCTACCAATTCCACTTTCGAGGTGAAGAGGTAGGTGATGCTCTACCTACTGTGGCTCTGATGTACTGTTCCAGATACTGCGTGGTGTTGGATGAGGTTGAACTACCACTACGGTCTGTTGCACCCTAGCCACTTGACACCCAAGGGTCCCATTAATCGGTCATACATATTCTGGGATTCCTTCATGTTTTTTTGCCATTTATGTTTGTGACACGGTCATAAAAGAGCAAAGGGTGTACCTGGATCAGATGTGGTGCATTCTCTCACTAAGGTGTGATGTTTTCTTTTTGGTTCCACACCTCCTGGTCTCTCTTTGGGCACTTTTTAAAGGGGAACAATTTTTTCACCAGCCCTTCACCAGTTCAATGTGGGATTCTAGTTATTTTGTGGGTGAAGGTAAGATATTGTGTCGGAAGTTAGCAGTTTCCTACACTGAAAATGTATTTCCAAGAGATACTTACCTCCTATTACATTTCCCATGCAGCCTCTTCACTCCTGGTGATATATGGTGTAGGTCTTCTGACCAATCTTGAAGAGATTCACAAGTGCAAATGTGAAGAAGCTGCTGCTTATGATAGGGGTTGTGTTGTGCTCCTATTGGGCTGCTGCATGGTCATTTGCATGTGGATAAGCAGGAGGTGGAAGGCTAGTGGCGAGTTTTGAAAATTTGCACTGATAGAGGGTAGTACTAATAGAGAAAAGCTATTTTGTGAAAGGCGATAAGTATCTATCAGAAATACATTTTCAGTGTAGGAAAATGCTAACTTTTATTACCCTAATTCACTGGTATTAAGTTAAAAATGTCATGTCTTGTTTAGACAGTTTGAACATGGCTGCATTATTTTTTGGGGAAAACTGATTCCCCCTTCAGTGATGCATCATGCCATGCCATATGCTTTTTCTTGTAGTGGGTTGACATAAATAACATCCAGAACTGTTCATGGTAAGCTTAAACACCCTACTTAGATCCAAATAAACTGTTACAGGGTGTTTTGAATCAGAAGAAGAAAACTCTGAAATGTCTTTACACTTGGTAATAGCAGTAATAGTCTACTTCATCAGATGTGTTCTAGTGGTTGGTGGCAAGCATAAGTAACAGAGTTGTAAGTTTATTACAAATTTAGTACAACTGGGCCCCCAGTATCAAAGCATAACCCACTTCTTCTTTTTTTTCTGAAGCATACTGTCCAAATAATTTTGGTAAGGTGGTTATGAACATTTGTCTGTACATTTATTTGTTTGCTTGATAAACATTGGTTGGATATAAAATCAAATTATATTAGATATTTTTTGTACAGGAAAGGCAACATCTGCTGAGAGAAGTTAAGAACTTAAAGAAACACAATATTCAAATTACTGAAGAGTTGAAACAAAACTGTGAAGAATGGAGTAAAAAGGAACAAGAGTTTAAACAAAATTGTGAAGAATGGAACCAGAAAGAACAAGAATTTAAAGAACAAAAAGAACAATGGAATCATAAAGAACAAGAGTTTAAACTGCACTGTGAAGAATGGAACCAGAAAGAACAAGAGTTTAAACTGCACTGCGAAGAATGCAACCAGAAAGAACAAGAGTTTAAACAGCACTGCGAAGAATGGAACCAGAAAGAACAAGAATTTAAACAGCACTGTGAAGAATGGAATCAGAAAGAGCTAGAGCTTAAAGAACAATTAACAGATGCAAGAAACCTTGTCAACAAATACTCTCAGCAGGTGGAGTTACTAATGGTTCAACAGGAGAATAAAGATAAATGTACAGAAAAAAATTATATGGATATGAAAATTCAAATTACTAATTTAGAAAAGGAAGTTTTGGCTATGAAACAAAAATCTAGTGAGATTGAAGAAGAATTAGACAAAGAAAGAGCACTTAAACAGGAGTTCCGTGAAACTGTATCTTCTCTTGAGTTAGAAGTTGAAAGTCTGGAAATGAAGCAAAAAGAATTAACTGAAGATTTGGACAAGCAGCTGAAAGAAAATGAAGATAAGTCCAATTTATTGGAACAACAATCAGAAAAGTTAAAAATACTGGCAGAGAAACTGCAAATGAAAGAAAACACTATTCAGAAATTTGAAAGTGCCAAAAATGAACTAAGTGAAAGGGTTCAAAGTGTATTGAATTCAAATGATCGTATGAGAAACCTAATGGAGGAAGTTGGAAAGGACAACACAGAATTAAAAGCACAATTAGCTTCTGAAAAGAAAAAAAACAGAGCTAAAATGCACGAACTGGAAAATATTGAACGGACAAAACATGAATTAGAAAGTGATATTTTATCATTAAAGTCTAAACTTAAAAGTACACAAGAACTCTTAGAAATAAAAGATGATGAATTAATAAGATCCAAGTCATCAGTTAGAGAACTGGAAGTTCGATTGAAATGTCTTTCCGAACAGTCTACAGATACTCAGGTTTCTTCACTTGTGGAGAAACTCTCTGATGTTGAAGAAATGAACCGCAAGCTTAGGGATGACTTAAAGTTACTTGGTATTGATCTTAAGCGTAATATTGATGGCCATTTACAAGAGAAGATGCTTCTCACACAGCAGATCTCAGAATTAGAAAAGCAAAAGAAAGACTTAGCACTTGAACTGCAAAACAAAAACAAAAACTTTTCAGAAAAAGAAGGTAATTTACATAAAATATTACAGAATGCCCCTTATTTAGAAAGTCTTGTAGAAGAGCAAGAAAATATGATTGATAAGATTCACAAGAGTGTTACTGCCTCTCTTCAGAAACATCAGAGACTTTGTAGGCAGTTGAATATTGTACTAGAAGTGCTACACTTAAAGGATATTATTGAAGATAATGAAGGTCAGAGCTCTTTATCATCTACAATTTCTTTAAAGCCTTTTGCAGTAATGGAGGATAGATGTCTAATACCAAATGATAAAATGTGTGACGAGAAAATGTTAGATGACAGATTTTTACCCGTCATTTATACTCTCAAGCGAACTATGGCAAAGCTAGAATTCCTAGTGAATCGAAACGATGTGCTTCAACAAGAATTAGAAAAGTCTTGTAACTTGAACAACAAGCTAATTACAGCAGTAAAAGAGCATCAGAGAAAAATACGAGGTGTTTCCTATGAACTTGATGCCACTGAAAATGTTGTTTCAGGCATTAAAAAGGAGCATGGTAAACTGCGAACTGCTGAAGCTATTCTTAAGTATGAACTTCAAGAAAAACGTAAACTTGTGGGAAAATTACGGCAGCAGCTTCAAGCAACCAGAGAAGATTGGAATCGTGTGAGAATTAAGAACTGTGAATCAGAAACAGAATGGCATAGTCTTCGTGAGGAATTTGCAAAGAGACATAAACAGACAAGTGAAGAAAGTGGATTTGTTGAAGATAGCCGGAATTCTGACAATAGTACACCATCAACTGAAGTACAGACATCAGATAAAGAATATCTCGTTTCTTTATCCTCATCTGTTGGTAGTGCATCTATGACATCCCCTCATAGTAGTCTTGAAGCTGATCTGTCTGTTCCAACTTCTCCAGTTGATGGAGCTATAGGTGGTGAGGAGTTGTTACCCAAAGATGAATCTGGCCAGACAAAAAGCAGGTTAGATGTTTTGGAAGAGCAGTGTCAACTGTTATATGTAAGTCTTGTGCAAAGTTCAAAGAGGAATGAGTATTTGAAAGAAAAGTTAGATGCCATTCTAGGAAATTCAGAGACAGAGTCTGTACCATCTGTGAATAGTGATACAGGATGTGGGACAACAAAATCTGAAATGGTGGCTATTCCAGATGATCCTAATTTAAATATAAAAGAGAATCTGCCAGATATTTCTTGCAGTGTCTTAATGATAGAACAAGTTGTTAGTGGTGATGAAGTAGACACGAAAAGTGAAACCTCAGTCATCACTGATAAAGCTAGTGGTATTGAGCAAGTTTTCCATCAACAAAATATAACTTTACCAGAAACTGATGAGGTTAGTGCATGCAACGCAGAAGAGAAATCTCCGGGATTATTATATGATGATGAATTACCTGCCGTAGAAAACTACCAAGAATATATAGTAATTAATACAAGAAAGAATGCTTTACAGGACCTGGTACGTCGCTTGAAGAGTGATAAAGCTCTTCATGAAGCCCGAGAAGCTGACCTTAAAGCTCAAGTAGAACTCCTACAAGTTTCTAAAAAGGAACTGGAAAAGAAACTAGAATTATTTGAACAAGAAGAGAATGCTGTTTCTTGTAAGGGATCAGATTTCAGGTTAGCAAATAAAGAGATTAGAAGCAAGCAACTTTCTTACAAAAGTTTTATTAGAGTCTCTATGAATCAAACACATATAAGATGTATTCTTGTTCCATTTAATAATGTGTTACTTAATTTTGTTTTCTTTGACGTATGATTAAGAAATTTCTTCTTTTATTGGAATTCTCTAGCAGTTCAAAATTTGGTATTTTACTCTTGGGGAGTGTTATGTCAATGAACAATATTATTCTCTAACTTAGTAATCATTTTTGCAGTATTTTCTTTTAAATGTAAACTTTGATTTTGTCTTATTTGTACTGAAGTTTAAATAATTTGTATAAATTTGTTTCAAGTTTATAACTATATGTGCAGGAAACAAGCAGAATTTGTATTTCAACAAGAAGTAGACAGCTTTAAAGACAAGGCTAGTGTGCTAGGAAATGAAAGAACACAACTAAATTTGAAGATTGCTGACCTTGAGCAACAAGTATTGGAAAGAGATAATACTGTTGAAATCCTAAACAACAAACTAAAGGAGTTGAATGAAGAGCTGGAAAGTGTACGAGGAACCCTAGAACATGAGGTATCCACACTGCGATTTCAGCTGAGCACAGAAGCTTTGAAGTATGAACAGACACAGAAGGTTGGTCATATCAGTGAACTTTATTACATGATGAACTGCACAGTAACCAACTTGATGAGAGTATTAGCTTATAACTTGTAACTTCAAGTATAAAACATACAAAATTTACTAGAACATTTAGTAGCTTATTTCCTTTTAAACATAATAATTTTCAGTATCTGTGAAAAACTAGGAAGCTTGTGAAACCTTGTTCCTGCTAGAACAAGTTCTGTAATAATTTAAATCAAAATTCTTCACTTTGCAATAAAAAAACCACAATTAAAATAAATGTAAGAGAAATTGTTTTTTATTATTACTTTTCTTAACTTTTAATTATATTTATAATATCTTTGGTTCTAGCATTACTCAGAGCAGGAAACAGAGATATTAGAGATGAAGAAAAATATGAATAGTCAAGAGCAACTGATTCTCTCTCTAGAAGAAGCATTAACAGGAATAAAGGAAGAGCGAGAAATTGAAAAAGAACGACAGTGGGAAGAGGTATGTTACAAGTATAAAGTTGTTTGGTTTAAGATTCCACTCTTTCTTCCAAGAAATTTTCTTTTCTAAAACTGATATAAAGATTTCTGTTAGATATATATTATTATTAATAACAAGTCGTACATCTTAGAAATTTTACATTTCAAACTCATTGATAATAGGCATAATATACTTAATTTAGTAACTGCAAGCTATAGTACCTGGCTTAGATATTGATGTTTCACACAATAATATACTATAATTAGTTTTAACTGATATTTCTACCTTACTGATAGTAAAGTTAATATACCTTACTTATTACCTGATATTTCACACTTAGTGGTAATAGTCATTAAATACCTAACTTAGTAACCAATATTTCTTTCCTAACCATCTAACCTTTATTTCCTGAGGCTTTGGTTTATACACTAAACAGCTTCTAAATGTACCACATTATCTAACCTTCCCAAAGCTTTGGTTTACACACTGAATAACTTCTAAATGAATTGGGCTATCTGTCCTTTACTTCCTGAAGCTTTGGTTCACACCCTAAGTTGTATCTAAATGAACTGTGTGATCTAACCTTTCTGATTCTTTGGTTTACACACCAAACACTTCTAAATGAACCAAACCATCTAACCTTCTTGAGGCTCTGGTTTGCACACTAAACACTTCTAAATGAACAGTACCATCTAACCTTCCTGAGGCTCTGGTTTACACACTAAACACTTCTAAATGAACAGTACCATCTAACCTTCCTGAGGCTCTGGTTTACACACTAAACACTTCTAAATGAACAGTACCATCTAACCTTCCTGAGGCTTTGGTTTACACACAAAACACTTCTAACAGATCAATACCATCTATTCTTTGTTTCCCGAGTCTTAGGTTTACACACTGAACAACTTCTAGACAAATCTGAAAGTTTTTTTTTGTGTGTGTGGGTATAAAGTTGGAATTATAAAATGAGCAAGTATTTGAGAAATTCAGAAATATTAGACTTAAGTACAATGATGGCAAATATGAATTACTATTTTTTCAGTTGGAGGAGCTCAGTATTACATTGTCTACAAGAGAAGAAGAATGTATAACATTGAATGAGGAAGTGAGAAAGGTAGGTTATTAATGTATGTTTTATGATGTCACAACTACATTTATTTAAGTAAAACACAGAAGTAGCTGTTTAGCACTTGGGATTGTACTTTGTATCATGTGTAAATAAAAAGAACTGTTGTAAGAAGTTGTATTGTGTGTTAGATATTTAATAAGAAAACGTTTTTTGTAAATGTGTATTAAAAATAGGAAAATATTATTGACTTATTCTAAAAATTAATATCTTTTTTGCATGGAAATTGAAGTATAGTTGTTTTTTTTTTCTTGCAGCTAACGAAAGAACTTGATGATGAAAAGGAGACTTCAGAGATTCTTCGGTCAAAACTAGAAGAACAAAGGGCACAAAATCAAGATCTTGTTTTTAGACTCGAAACTGAACTTGTTCAATTGAGAGGGGATAATGAGGTTTTGAAAAAGAAACTGATTCAATTAATTAAGTAAGTTCATGAACTCAACAGCTTTAAAATCTTCTTTCTATTAAAAATCAAGGTTAAAGTAATTTGCTGATAGGTACTTTATAAACCAGTTAATTCTGCTTTCTGTGTCTTCCTTACTGGTGAGTTGCTGAATCTCTTTCCTGTCCAAAAAGTTAGAAGGCAAAGTAATTTGTTACGAGATGTACATTGTAACTTGGATAATTCTACTTTTTATGAGTTTTATGTTACTGTTGAGTTATTCATTGACATTGAATGGAAAACTTTAAGGATTAACATCAAATATAACGTAATTATCTTCCAGAGGTGTTGAATTTAATCAGAGGCAGTGACAATGTTATCTTTATTTATAGCTCTGTACTACAGAACTTACATGAGATTTGCACTGTAGGTATTGAAAAATGGTCTACTCTAGGCCATAGAGAGATTTAACTTGAGATGGTTTTTGTAATATTTTAGAGAAAAAGACGCACTGTGGAAGAAAGCCCAGCAGTTGTCACACTTACAACGTGTCCAAGCAACAGATCGATGGATGGCAGATCAGGAAGTGCCAAGCTGTTTAGGATGTAAAACAGTTTTCTCTATCATCGTGAGGAAGGTATATTACATTAGTGAAGCACAAATAATTTGTGATATTATTTATGAATAGGGTATTTTAATAGTTCGAAGTATTTTACAAAATTAATTGTATTGTGGTGAAGTTTTTATACTAACTTTCTGTAGTAAATACTCAGTTCATACACTTGAGATATAGTTGTGAGATGAAGGTATATGTGTATAATTTCAAAAATCCCAAATTGATCTAGTTTTAAAAATTATAGTACTATTAATGCAGTACACTGTTCCTAGATACAAGCATATAGTGTTTCTGTAATTTGTATGAAGAAGACTTTGTATTATCTTTAACAAGGATCAGTTTGCAGGAGTTAAATTGTTTTAAAAGAAATAACCACACAATAATTTAGAATTGTAATTTTCATATAAAATTTTGTTTTCTACAGCATTATTGTCAACCCTATGATTGTATTTTTACCTACAAGTTTGTTTGTTTTTACAGTGTCATTGTTGACTCTGAGGTTATATTTCTACCTATAAGGTTGTAGTTTCTACTAAATCATTGTTGCCTTTGTGGTAATATTTTTATTTATCAGATTTTGTTTCACCTTTAACAGCACCACTGTCGTCTTTGTGGTCGTATTTTTTGTCATGGCTGTGTAAACAATTGGATGATGACAACAGCAAGCAGGTAATATATTTTAATTGTTCTATAATCATACAGTAATTTCTGTATATATCTACGACATACATGTTATTCAGATTTGTGAAATGTATTTGTACTGAGCCAACAGAAGGCCTTACTCCTTAAGTTACTTGGATTTGACAAAACCTCAGGGTAGAGGAATTCTCATAATGCTACAGCAGAAGTTAAGTTTTTATAACTCGCATTTTCATTATAACCAAAAAATAATAATAAGTTGGTGGTGAGTGCTAAAAGTAAGCTAACATTTCAAGATTAAAAAGGTTTGTGCCAGCCAGTTGACTTTTATTTAGTCAGCTGTTGAAATTAGTGACAGTTAACCTTATGAAATTTACCATACCAAATTCAGGATGAGCAATTTGGGTGGCAATTGGAATCAAACCCGAGATCCCCACCCTGAATCACAATAGCTGAATAAACATGAAGTGAAAAACAACTTATAAAGTTGAGATTGTGCAGAGTACAGATAGCCTTTTATGTAGCTTTCTTCTTAGCAACAAACAAAGATAATAGCAATATCTCAGTTAATTTGGATAGTTGAAATAATCAAACCTCAATTTTGTGATGCCTGATTGAATTATAAATATTGGTTAATCAGTTGATGGAATAATTGAAAACTAATGATCAGAAACACTGATTTTGATTAATCACTTAGTTTATGTGAAAGTAATTGATGTAATTGCTGCTCATAGGTTGCTTATGTTGTTAGGATCATTTGTTTATATGTAATATTTACAATCTAATTTTAAGCTTGTCAGACTTTGTTATTAACCCTATTGCTATGGGTATCCTTTACTGTACATGACACAAGGTTTTATTGTCTTACATTCAAAATTTTATTAAACTACATTTTGTATATGTTATACCAATTAGTATAGCATGAAATCTTAGTTAATAATCCATATTTTAATACTATATAAGTTTTAAGTTCTTATAAGGCAATATTTAAAACAAATCTTGAATTTCCCCTAGTGTGACACACATGACACATTTTCTCTAGGTATGTCATTTTCTCAGTTTTATCTACCACCCTTCCAATAACTACAAAATTAAATGTAAATTACTCACTATAAAATTGTCATTGCTCAGACAAACCATAATTTTTATAGCTTTCAGTTTTGTTTGGTTACAGAGCTATCAAATAGAAAATCAGACCCCTCTTACCACACCCACCTATCACATCCTCTCTTTAAGGATTTGTTAATAGTTCACTCTTACGTTTAATTATATATCATTTATAACCAATAGAAAGCCAAGGTTTTCATCTATCAAATGACGTATTGTATTCTGAACAGGTAATTGTCAATTTAGCTTGTAATAGTTTTGTTCCCACGGGAAAAACAAGGACTAGCTTGGATGAATTTGTAATAGCTCTTGTCGCATAGTTAAAAAGCCAGAAAAATTGTGATTGTTAGAAGAAATTGTTTTTGCATGTTATTAGTCTATGTTCTTTGGTGCATTATTTATTCAAATAAAAAGTATTTTGTGCATTACTATCATTAGTATAAAAAATAGGGTTGTCGTCGACAGTACAAAAAAAAAAGACACAAGTAAGTGCTTTATTTCTTGTTTTTCATGTTTATTATTTATTTATTACCATAATAGTAACCAAAATGTAAAAATAGTGATCTCTTTAGGTTAGTTAAGGTAAAATAAATAATAATATAATAAAAATGTTTCACGAGGCACACACACGAGTAGCTCTTGGGTAAGGTAATTCAATAGCATAATGTGAGCTCCACATTTCTCAAGTGATTTACAACTTAAGGGTGTGAATAGTAGTTAGACACAGTTCAAAGGGAAATATAACAAGAAAATTTAATTATATACTGTTAATAGTTTAAAGTTACATAGGATAAACAAATGTAGTTTCATGTTACAATTTGAAGGCATACTAGAAAGGAAAAAGGGCAATTTAGATTTATTTCAATATTTTTGGTGGTTATGAGGTTGGTCAAATTGACCAACCTCGTTTAGAGTTAGGTAGAGAAAATATCAGATAGAATATAAAGTTTATTGAAAAGAAATGTTTAAAATGTATTTAGGAAGTTTAGAGATTATACAAATGAAATTTGAGATGAAGAAAAGTCTTTTTAATCTAACATAAAAATCACTTTGCACATGGACTATTCAAAACAAATACTTGATATAGTCACAGACAAATCTTTTTTTTAGCTTATTTAAAATACTTCACTAAAAATATGACTTTTGTATGTGAAAGACGTATAATGTTTACTGAAAGACTGCCAAATTTTGTGAAGATATAAATACTATATTAAAACTTAGTAGTATCAAATTTTATTTTAATTTATTGGACTTTTTATTTGAATAGTTTCTTGCTTATGTTTGAAAATTAGTAATCATTAATGTTATGTTTGTTTAATTTTTCTAGTCGAAAGGCTCGGGTTTGTAACGAATGCTACATTCAACATCTTCAGTTAGAGTCAGTCGTAAAAAGAAGTTCTCCTTCACCATGCACTGTAGAAGATAATGAAGATGATGTTAATCTCTCTCGATCACCATCTCATTCATTTGTGAACTCTAAACCTACATGTAAATTGAACACAGGTTAGTATCTTGTGTTATTCTGTTATATAATGAAACATATGAGATAAATGTAAAAATCTTGGTAACACTTGATTTCCATCTGTGTTTTTCTTATTGAAATAATAATTTGTAGACATACATTATTTTTTAATAGCAGTCTTTCACCCAAGTAAACTCTAAACTCTGTATACCAGTACAAAAGGTTAAGAATATTATGTTTAAATGATGTTGCCATATCTGGTCATGCTCTGTCTGACGACCACGTATTTTGAGATTGCAAAATGCTATGTCTTAAGACTGTCGTGTCTAAAGCCATACTTTTCCTTACTACATATTTTCTGTATTTTTTGTAATGTACGAGGACAATGATTTCCTAGCACGTATTTAGAGAATCTCGTGCCATAGGTCTTCATAGCATCTGCTTCCAGCTACCTGATAAATATGGAATAGCATGAACACCCATTTCATTCTCAAGTTGTTTGAAGTATATATGGTTAAAAGATATTTCGTAGAAGCAACTTGTGTACAGATGACTTATATTACTTTCCCAAGCACATATCTTTGTTGATTATGTTGCATACTGCCACTGACCTTCTTGTTCATGGATTGTTAAAAGATGCTACACATTACTTACCATGGCTGGGACACTAGCTACAATGGATATCCCTTTCTTGGAAATTCTAAATTTCATTCTGAATAGGTCTTTATGATTTGACGATCAGTTTTCAGTGGTATTATACAACTTATGAAATACCAAACAGTGTCAAAATGTAGTTGTGATAAATGTTGTTCCACTTTATATTTGCTCTGGTTATTACCTGACTTGCTGATTTGAATATTAAAAATAGTTGTGATACAGTATATTCAGCCATTTAGCTATTCATATTAATACAATGTGTCATACTTGTAATGTATACTCTGGAATAACATTAACTCTCTCCAATGTCACTGACATACCTTGATTTTAGCTTTCTCACAGTGGAAACACTTAACCAAGTTGCGTAAAACTTACCAAGTAGTAACTAGTTTTGGCTTTAAAAAACTACAGTTTGATTTAGTTTTTTATAATTTTTAAATGTTGTCAAATTTCTATGTTTGTTGTGAGGCATTTTTTGGAAAATATATAAAAATAATTCCTTATGTCCTAGGATACATTTTTGTTATTGTTTATCAGAAAGTTCCATTTTTTTTTTGTACCCAGTCAGTTACAACATAATTGATTTTCATAAATGTGTTTATTTGATACACTATTTTGAAATTTTTATGTAGGTGTGCACTCAACACCTGAAGGATGTTCTGTGAATAAATTAGGGTTAATACAGCATTTAATGTTGTATAATATACAATGGTATACCATTAGATGTTCACATTGTCCTAATTCACTTTAAAATATACTCTGGATTTAAGATATATTCTGGAAAAAATTAGCAGTTCACGTTAATACAACTTTTCCTGTTTAATTTTAAATAGAATTATGAATATACTCTGGAATATCATTAGCTGTTCGCGTTCAGTCTTTCTGTATGTCAGGGTAAAGATGTGCATGTCATGACCTTTTACAGTTTACAAAACAGAAACAACTACAATTTAACTAGTTTTCTAACAAAGCTATTTAAGGTAGACAAATTGCTGCAAGCATTAACTAATGTAATCCTCTACTGATTCAATGTCAATTCAAAAAGGACCATAGAAGCCATAAAGTAAGCTCTTTATATTGGTTTTAAATGTGTGTGTGTCAAATAGGTTTGAAAATTGCCTTGAAAAATAAGTATAGATGGGTGGGGCTTCTGTTGTGATGTGAAAAAGTTATGTATTTCTTGCTACTGGGAGAAGTTGACATGTTTAATATTAAAATTGTATATATGCTTCTAAGATAATCAGACAGTGTAACATTGAACATGTTCTATATTGTATAGATATTGTGTCTAGGATAAGTTAGCTAATGTAGTTGCTATAATATTGAAGTTAAACTGAAAGAGGAGAATTTACAATGCAGAAACATTTTTCATGACACACAGAAATGAAGATTGAGAATTGTTTTAAATATCTTATTTTGAAATTAATAAATTAAACTTAGATAAAACTCTGCATTGATGATAATGTTATTTAATTAAATTTTGAATGTAACCCTGAAATGTTGTAACATTTGCAAAAGAGCCACGTCTGTACTGAGAGGGTTAATTAATTTTCTGTAATGATTTCTCACACATTATTTGAATGTTATCATAAATAATCTAGAGGGATTGGTTAAGTTGATCTAATGATTTTCTCAACACTTCACTAGATATTTAGTAAATCTACTTTCTGTAGTGTTATATGTTCTAATAAGTCAATATTTGATTACATTTTAGACACCCCTAACTCCAGCGTATCAGATATTGTCAGTGTAACATCCTTATCTCTGCCTGCAAGTGATGAACAGCAGCAGCTTTTGTATGCCACCAAAGGCCATTCTTTGATGAGAAATGGAGATGAAGACAATAAGTAAGTTTTAGTTATAATTTAGTATTAAACAGATCTAAAAGCACGTATTATTAACAAGTGGTAGCAGATATTAATTTTGTATGTGATTATTACAGGGTAGCAGTAAAAATACGTATGAAGACCAATCTGTCATTCATTTTACCACTTGTCACTATGTTATACAGGCTTTGGGGAATTACACTCCTCATCAGTAACAAATAATGAATTGAATGATTGATTGGGCTTCACATATAATTTTAATATCTTAAACAATTTATTTGCTGAATGATTCAGAAGGATAAAGTAGTAGCTATAGATTTTTCAAAACCAGTATGGACAGAAGGTAACACTATATTGTAACAGAGTAACATTTATATGTGTTGTAAGTTTGTTTTAAATTGGTATTAACTTATTTTCTCAATTTTAGTAAGAAATATTTCTTTGTAGTTAGTTTTGTATGACAGAGTATTCACAAATAGGTTTGTGTCTGTGTATGTTTGCTTATACCTTACAATAAAAGCAATCAATTATTTAATTACTTTAGAAAAGTAAAAATTAAAAACTTCCTTTCAAAAAGGCAAAATCCAATAATGAGGTTACTAGAAACTATAAGAAAAATTAAATATAATATGAAATTAAAATTACCAAGCTGTAAACACCTACACATGTAATATGATATGAAATGAAAATTGGAAGATGAAAACAGCTCAAGTTATATCATCTGATATGAAAAATAACCTGCTTCAAACGTTTTTGATTGTATCATCTTAGATATAAGCAAAGATCATGGCATACATCATGAGATAAAATGGTGTAAATAGTGGTGCATAAATTATTCAAAATGAAACATGTTAATGATGTAAACAATATATGCATACATATATATATATATATATATATATATATATA